>NW_011494889.1:7438367-7451295 GCF_000754665.1 Bison bison bison | reverse complement strand
GTCCGACTCTGTGTGACCCCATAGATGGCAGCCCACCAGGCTCCCCCGTCCCTGGGATTCTCCAGGCAAGAACACTGGTTGCCATTTCCTTCTCCAATGCAGGGAAGTGAAAAATGAAAGTGGTCGCTCAGTCGTGTCCGACCCTCAGCGACCCCATGGCCTGCAGCCTACCAGGCTCCTGCGTCCATGGGATTTTCCAGGCAAGAGTACTGGAGTGGGGTGCCATTGCCTTCTCCGATCTGTTGTATACATAGTAGTATATATATGTCAGTCCCAGTTCATCCCACCCTGACCTTGTTCATCTTTAATAGCCTTCTTGGGTTTTGGTATAATGAAATATTACAGGCTCATCTATGTATTTCCTACCTCAGAACTGTTTCCTTCTAGTAAATATTTGCTGCTAAGTCACTTCAGTCATGTCCGACTCTCTGCGACCCCATAGTCAGCAGTCCACCAGGCTCCGCCGCCCCTGGGATTCTCCAGGCAAGAACACTGGAGTGGGTTACCATTTCCTTCTCCAAAGCAGGAAAGTGAAAAGTAAAAGTGAAGTCGCCCAGTCCTGTCTGACCCTCAGCGACCCCATGGACTGCAGCCTTCAAGGCTCCTCCATCCATGGGATTTTCCAGGCAAGAGTACTGGAGTGGGGTGCCATTGCCTTCTCCATAAATTTTGAGAAATCTTAATCTGGGCATTAGGGTTGCTCCTTGCTAGTGCGTTGGTGATAGTTTCTAGGTTTTTTTTTTTTCCCCCTGCAGTAGACAGAGCTAGGACTTTTTTACAATTTCATAGTGATGTTTCTACTTAAAATTCAGGCTATAGGATTTTTACTTAACCTTATCAATAGTATATCTGTATTTTGCTATGCCAGGTATCAAATCCCATTTCTCAACAACAACATAATTACCCATTCATTTTAATCCCTTTATACCTAAAACAACCTTGAAAGTGAAAGTGAAGTCGCTCAGTCATGTCCGACTCTTTGCGACCCCATGGACTGTAGCCTACCAGGCTTGTCTGTCCATGGGATTTTCCAGGCAAGAGTACTGGAGTGGCTTACCATTTCCTTCTCCAGGGGCTCTTCCCAACCCAGGGATCGAACCCGGGTCTCCCACATTGTAGACAGACGCTTTACCGTCTGAGCCACAACCTTAGAGTAATAGTATAACCACTGCCACCAGCAATATGACTACTGAAAAGTAGAAGCTTTTTGCAGTTCTGTTTTTATTAGAGTATGGCTCAATAAAAGTAACAGTGTTTTGTAGTTAGTTGAAATAATTTTTTTCTTGTGTGGTTATGCCACCAGTTTTCTACACAGGGTCCTTGTTTCATTGATCTTTTTGCTTGGGCGGTGCTTTTTTGTTTAATTTTGTGTTTATAAAGTCTTTTCATGGTTCCACAGTCAAATGTGGGAGAAAGAAAAAACAAAATGTGTTCATAGCTTTCTAACTTCTCAATATCCACTCCCCTCCACCCTTCTTCCTTGGCCTTTAGAACTGTAAGAGAAAATATTGAATTGTTTTAGCCACTGAGTTTCTGATAGTTTGTTAAAGTTGCCACAGGGAACCAGTACAGATGTTGGTACCTGGAGATGGGCCACTATAACAATACCTTTACCAATGTGCAGGTGGTTTTAGAATTAGGTGATTGGTAAAGGCTGGAGCAATAATGAGGAGTTTGATAGAAAAAACCTGGATTACCTTGAACAGAGCAGAAATACTGAATATACAGATATTAAAGGTGCTGCTGGTGAGGGCTCAGAAGGAAATAAGGAACATGTTATTGGAAATTAGAGGAAAGGAAATCTTTGTTATATAGTGACAGGAAGCTTAGCTGAATTTTGTCCAGCAGTTTTGTGGAAAGCAGAACTAACTGTAAACATTAAACTTGAATATTTAGCTGATGAGATTTCCAAGCAAAGTGTTCAAGGTATTCTTTCTGCTTATGCACAGACGGAAAAAAAGAAATGAACAAAGAAAGATAAAATAAAGAAAGAAAAGTTCAGCGACACAGGAGTCAGAACTTAATGATTTGGAATTGTTTGGCATGTCCAGGTGGAAAAGATGGTAAAAGTAGGGGCTTTTCTGTTAGGAAAGCATATTGTAGAGAGAAGCCCCAAGGGTGTGACTGGGTAACTGCTGCTGAAGAGATTAAAGATTCGACTCCTGGATCCTTTAAACCATCTCGGGAAATCAGGAGTAGAAATGGAATCTTCCAGGAGAGATCTACAGAGGAACCTCATACCTCGTAGAGTGAGTCCCATGATGTACACAGGAGACTCAACATTTTTGAGGTTGTTACGTTAGTAGAAACACTGCCAGCTTGGAATAAAAGGGACAGAGAAAGGACAAAATGAAAGATGACTCTTGGATTCTCAGATTCTATAGGCAGGAAACAGGCTGGTGAGAAAGGATGATTTCATGGGCCCAGACAACAGAACTGAGGACCACAGAGGATTAGTCCCAAACCTTGAAACCTAATGGAGGTCGCCCAGTCAGATTTTGAAATTGCTTAGGACTAATAATTCCTTCCTTCCTTCCATGTTCTCCCTTTTAGAATGGGAATGTGGATACTTAATCTGTGCCTGTCCACCATTACATTTGGGGAGCATCCTATACATACGTTTCTCTACTTTTTTTTTTCACTTCACATTGTAGCATGGAGTTTATTCTGTAACAGCTGAATGATACTCCTTGTTTGGATGTGCCAAAATGTCAGTTTCCTATTAATGACATTTGGGTTATTTTTAGTCTTTGGCTATTACAAACAGTGCTGTAATTAGTAACCCTGTTCATACCTCTTTTCAGTAAATTCCTAGAAAGAGAGATTACCAAATTGATGCTTAAATGCAAAAGTAATTTTGTTATGTGAATCAAATATTTTTTGATCACTTTCCACAGTAAGAAATATATTTTACATCATGATCTAGATATGTATACATAATTAAAACAAGTATCACAGATACCCTATTATCTACAGTTTATTTCATTTTAAGAATTCAAGTTACAGTGCTCAATGACCTACTTACGAATCTTGACTCAAAGGTTAATAAAAGACATTGGCTTGATCGAGGATCTGCACACATTTCCTGAAAGAGTCATATAGTAAATATTTTAGGCCTGTGGACAACTATTCCTGGATTCCATTCTGTCTCTGCCATGGTAGCCTAAGAAGCGTAGGCCATAAAAAAAATGAAGGGGCATGGCTGTGTTACAGTAAAATTTTTATTTATAAAAACAGATGGCTTTAGTTTACAGAACTCTGTTTTAGGTTAATCTAGCCAGCTCTGGATGTTGAGATGAAGTCAGCTTTCCATAAAGTACATTCATACATAGAGAAATAAAATCAGGATTTAGGAAGGAGAATGAAGAAAAACACTTGGATAGTCAACAATTGCTTATTATATTAACCTAACTATTCCTAGTCACCACTTCTGTGGTAACCTTCAAATATACAAATCCCCCTAATTATGTCTTGGGTGTAAAATATAATGGAATACTTGTTTGCCTGTGTTTTTTAGAATAAACAGATAGGAATGGAATAATATAAGGTCATTGCTCAGCTTTCCCCCAGATGTACTTCATGCACATTCTTGAAGTATGTTTAAGTACTGTCTGCCTCTCAGGGCTTCCAGGCAGTGTAATAAAAAATGATCAAAACTTTCTACTTTCCCCCCAGAGAGACCACCCTCGGTTAAGACAGAGACATAGTGTTTAAATGAAGCCATTAAGGCAGAGGGCTAAAGTGTCACATTGCTTGATTACAGGTGCCAGCTTATTTACATTTTAGCTAATTTTTGGACATAAGATACTTTAAAACCAACGAAGCTAAACTAGCTGACACTTCACTTCTGGATCATAATTATCATTATTACAATGATTATAATCTTTGACATGGTTGGAGGCAACACCACCACAGGGACAATAAAGCATGGCCTAGTTAAGCCCAGTTTCGGCTGTGGAAGGAAAGGAGGGTAATAAAGTTAGTATTATAGAAGACCTAGTTCATACTATTTGCAGTTGGAAAAAGATGGGGCTTACAAGTTTTGAGGATAAGGATGAGAACTGCCTGGCGCTCCTGGTACTTGACTAATATCTTCTTTCACACGTCTTTTCTTCTGTGTTCAAAATACTTCTACAAACATCCCCAAGCAGTTGCAAAGAGCAAAGAAAGAAAGGAACTAAATGGAATTAGCTTGATTTTATAGATGTAAAAAATAAGCAGCTTAGCAAAGTTCTTCAGAAAGGAAGGGACGGAGCTGACAATAGGGAGACCCCAGGCTTCTGAGTTAGGGAGCGGCTTGTCATCAAAGGTTGGAAATAGCACCAAAGGACACGGAGCAGTGGCTTTTCTACATACCCGCCTGCCTCCCTGACCCTCCACTCCTTGGCAGCGGACCAGATAACCTCAATCACTCACCTAATGCTACGCTGCTTCTCCCCTGTAGATTCTCTGTGGGAAAGAGATTCCTCGCTGGATCAATCGGCTTGCCTACTTCAGCTCCTGTATACCTTTTCTACAGAGTTGCCTCCCAAAGGAGTGGCTCACGCCCGCAGCCCTGCAGTCCAGTGTCAGCCAGGAGCTCCAGGACGAACTGGAGGAAGCAGAGGACGCTGCAGCCTCGGCTTCCATGGCCAGCACCACCGCGGGCTCCAGACCTGGGCGCCACACCAAACTATAAATGTCTCCAAAGTCACACATTCAGAACTGTCTGTGGCAGTTGACTATCACTAGAGAAAAGTAAAAGAATAAACGTCCTTTGGATATTTTGTATGCAAAGATGGCTCTCCCCCAAATCCCAGTTTTTCAGCTCAGGATTATATTTGTAATCAAAAACAAAACAAAACAAAGAAATCACTTGGCGCAGGAGGGAGAACTTTGTATGAAGCTGCCCTCTGTTTTTTTTACCCACTTGTAAATTTGGATTTACTTCTTCTGTTTTATACAAGCTCTGTTAAGTTATGTTTACAGTATTTTGTATCACTGTTTACAAATCTTGCATGGACTTCTGCCACCATGAAAGAAGAAAATCATGTCTTCAGAACTTAGGCAGGTGATCTTTGTACACTTCTGACCCTTGCCCGAGCTACGGCATACGTCATAGGCACAGAGGAAGGTACTTATACAGTTACCGTCACCATGACCTGCTTAAGAATTGTCTTTTAGGTTTGTCTTTGTTCTTGTTACCCTTTGGGCACCAGGATGCACAGAGGTGAAGGAGCACACACAGCCCTAAGGGCTCAGGACCTTGGTCTGCGTGAGAGGTGCCCGAGCCCGGGTGCTCTTAGCGCGCCTTCCACTCCGAGTAGCACATCTCCCAAGGTTCCCACTGAACGGTTGCTTTCATCCCAGATATCCGTCCACCTCCACAGGGTGGTGCACTCTCGTGTCAGTCTGGCTTTGATGCCTCTGATTCTGTAAGATGTTTTTCGTTAAAGATACTCTTGCTGGTAACAAGTGTTTTTGCACATGCATTGGTTGGGGGGCTTCATTTTTATTTTAGTATATATCGATTTCCTCCCCGCACAGGATTTTGTACGTGGGGCAGGAGTATCCTTAGTGGTAGCCTTCTGAGTAGCAGTGTGAGTTGACATTCAACTGCTTTTAACTATTCAGGCTACCTTTTATACTACATCTTGAAAACTAGAGTCTAAATGAACACTTTCCAAAAAAGTGAATACTTGGATATTTTAAGCGTTTTATGTTCCCTACCAGAAAGACTATGTTGAAGTTTGTTAGTTTGTTATGGGAGTAGTTTCACCTCGTAATAGAAAGCCTAGTCACATTGACCTCGTGTGGAAAACACATATTTATGTGTCTTAGACTTCGTCTTTTTCTGTTCTCCCAAATGTGTGTGTCTTACATAACCTACTCTAAGAACGAAGTTGTCACCGCAGATAGGTCCTCATTAGCAAGGAGTCTGTCTGCTCACGTCTACTCCCAGTTTGACCCTTGGATGTAAGAGCCAAGTCATTACATGTCAGATTCAATTTTTCTGCCTTAAGAATGAATGTCCTGTATAAAATATTGGATGCAGTGTATAAATTATCCAAGGCAGTGACTTCAGCTTTATATATATTGTTAGTTTTAAAATCATCTACATTTATTTAAACTTCTAGATGGGATTGTTTGCTATTACTCTTTGTAAAGATACATATCTTTCAGTAAACTACATTTTTAACTTTTCCATAAGCTGATTTTGAGTCGTTTTATCAAATAAAGCACACCCTGTTCATAGGGAAAATAGACCTTGGGTTTGACCTGAGGAAAATGAAGCCACTTAACCTAATCACGCTTTTGACTGTTCTGCTTCTGGAGAGGAAAGCCTTTATGAGTTATTCTCAGTTCTTTGAGAGGGGCAGAGCACTTGTTTTAGGAGATGGGCCAGAAAGGAATATATGATTGTTATGAGACGTTGACTCGGTTCAGGTCTAAAAGTGAAATTGAGAATAAAATGCAAAGACTCTGATAGTGAATCAGTTCACTCAAAGAAGAGTCCTATCCTAACCTAAAACTCAGGTTAGTGATAAATGTTTAGTGCAGTTGCTTGGGATATTTTAAAAAAATAATTTGGTGGATTCCAGTTTTCTTCTTGTCCATTCAAATATACATGATTTCAAGTCTGTGCTGCTGACACCCACGAAGGAGTGGCCATTGTTGAGGCACTTCTTGGTGAGTAGCCAGGAACCTTCTACCTTTGCTCATCCAGATTCCAGCACCTCAGCACACAAATGATTTTATTGTGATTTTGTTGTATTTGTTTTCATCTGCAGCAACTGGGGTTTAAAAATAGTGTAAAGGGTCTTAGTAAAAATAAATAATGGCCTAAAAGGCCAATTATCGTAGAATCAGCCCATAAAATTCTGGACATGAGATTGTTGGCAGTCTAATTGTACTTGAGGTTGAGAAAATAAGTGTCTTTAGAAAATCTCATTTAAGTCCGTTTGTTCACTGCAGTTCAAAATTGAGGATGAATTTAATTAACTAGCATTTAGCCACTTTCCCTTGCCCTTGAAGGAAAAGCCTCTTGTTCTCAACCTGATTTTTGTTAAGAAAAATCCTGTATAAAAAACCAGGTCATTAAGATACATGTGATACGATGGCATCAGATGTTCTCTTTGTAGCTGTAACCAAGTGATACATTTCTCATGGTGGGTTGGACAGTAATAGTGTTAAAGAGGGCCAGGAGCTGCTGGTTTCTGCTGTTTGTTCTCAGTGCCCTTTGGTTTCATTTTTTTTCTCTTTTCAACCCTAAGAAGTGGGCATCAGTTTTGGAAAGCGTGGCCTGTGGAGTGGTAGAAGGCAGTGATGCAGCAGTAAAGAGAGCCTCCACTTGATGCCTGAAATCCAGCCCACTGTTGCTCTGACCCACAGCAATAGTGCAAGTTACCTTCACCAGCATTTGTACAGAGCAGGGAATTCTGGTTTTCACCAATTGATAGCATTGTGTGTATGAGGAGATTCAACCCTACAGACAGCTGCGGGCCTCTGTATACATGGCTTCTTTCCATCACAAAACGGGTAGAAACATTTTCACTGCTTCAGGGCTCTCATCTGTGTGTCGTCTTATGGCTCCATTTCTATAAGATACTCTGTAATTTTGATACATGCTGTATTTTCTTTCAATGACTAAGTTTAAAAGGCTTGGGTTCTGTTCAGCAAATTGGCCATACTGCCATTGTAGCCCTTCCCTTCAGTATGGTTTAGCGTGCAGCTCAGTCATTAGACTTTCCTTGTCTACCCAGTCAATACACATCTTCACTGTTTGAAAGGTGTTACAGCAGTTGGAGAATCTTCATGAACCTGAAGATTATTTCTTGTGAATTTGAATGCAAATGTACTGTCATTCATAGTGTTTATATGAAAAAATACCAGGAATCTTCACTTTTGCTACCTTGATATAGCATTGGGCTATCGTGTTAACAACATTGAAATACATCAATTTATTAAAAAATACTTTTATAAGAAATGTTTTATAGTGCTTTCTGACCTCCAGAAGACTGCAAATGTTATATATTTGTGTGTGGGGGGTGGGGGTGGGGGGCTGTACTATTTTTATTTAAATTTTTTACTTTTTTGTTTATACAGTTTTAAAAGCTACACTCCATTTACAGATTACAGGTGCTTCTAGACGGGTAGGGATAAGGATAGGGCGCCCCCTGAACACACCCCCCGTCTAGAAGCACCTGGCTCTGTTCCCCGCGTTGGAACAGTGCATTCTGTAGTCTCTCTTACACCCAATAGGGACGTTATTTGTTAAACCCAAGAATCACGTCTGCTCTGCAGAGACATTGTGCGCCCTTCTCCATTGTATATTCCTCTTGAATTTGCCTGTACTTTTACTCTCCTGTATTCCTGCTGAACTTCAGGTCCATGGACCAGCTCCTTAACTGTCAAAGCATAACCACACATGCTCCCAGCAATGCCAGCCCCGACTTCTAGGGGATGGAGGCAAAGCTGGGGAGGGAGAATATGCCCTCTTGTCTCCGCCAGGAGTGCAGGGGAGACACCTGTGGGGGAATGGCCCCCACTATCCTTGAACACACACTGCCCGTCTAGCACCAACCCTGGGTGACTGTGCTCCTAGCTTCTTGCAAACCTCTTCTTCTCTGCACCTCCAAGGTAACCCTTCCCTCATCTTCATTTTGTACCTAGTCCCTCCACAAACAAAAACTTCACAAGTGGTGGCTAGGGCTCTCTGGTCAGTGGGTAAGACTGCGCTTCCACTGCAGAGGGTGCAGGTTCAGGCCCTGGCTGGGGAACTAAGATCCTGCATGCCGCGTGATGCAGTCAAAAAGTAACAATGGTCAATGCCTGTTCACTCTGCTAACTAGGAATGATCTACAACTCATCTGTTCTCAAGGACAGAAACCAAAGGGGAGCTTTCCCCCAAATCTAAATAGGTTTTTAATAGACTACCAACTCCAATCTGGTAAAGCAACTGGTCTTACCTGTAGAAAGGATGCCAAATACACTGAGGGACAGTGGTCTTTTCTCTCCCATTATCTGCTCCCGAAGTTCTCATCACCCAGGTACTGACTCTGTTCTCAGTGTGCAGAAGTCTGTGCTAATAAAGATGAATGCTCCATGCTGTGCATTGCAAGAAGTAGATTAGAGGCAGGCAGCTACTACTTCCTTATGGATTCTGAACCCAGAGAACTGCTGAGCCCTCTCAAGCTTGTCTCTTTGATAGTTTCCCCGAAAGGAAGATCCTTCCAAAGAGGATTATACTTTGTTCCTACAGTGGGAAGTGTGAAAAGTTTCTATCTTGTCAAGGCCAAGGGAAAAGCTAAGGTTAAGCAAGTGTGTGTTTAATGGATCAGTCATGTCCAACTCTGCGACCCCATGGACTACAGCCAGCCAGGCTCCTCTGTCAATGGCGATTCTCCAGGAAAGCATACTGGAGCGGGTTGCCATGCCCTCTTCCAGGGGATCTTCCCAACCCAGGGATTGAACCCAGGTCTCCTGCATTGCAAGCGGATTCTTTACCAACTGAGCCACCAGGGAAGCCCAAGGTTAAGCAAGGCCTGCTCTCAGTTCCAGCTCAGAAATGCGTTCATTTCCACTTTGCTGTGCAGTAGAAACTAACACAACGTTGGAAAGCAACTCCAGGAGAAAAAAAATTTTAATAAAAATAGGCCCCAAAATATGTGGCCTCAGCTAAAATATGGATTTGAATTTGCTTTTTAAAAAAATAGAAATATTTGCAATTCCACCATACTGTTTATGTCAATAAATAATAACTGTGATAAAATATTTCCTTCAGGGAGTAAGAAACTAACAGGTCAACAGCAGAGAAGAATTGTTAAATACCGGAGAATAATGACCTAAAATACATTAAAGCTTGAGCTGAGCATGCTTCTTAAGTAGTTAATGTCCAATATTAAATGTTTTATTTAATTGCCCATTGCTTGATAAATATTAAGTTAATATAAAATATTAAAACCAGTGACCAGTAAGATAGAACAACATGTACTATTTAAAAATGTACTATAAATATTATAACCCGGGTTGTATGTATATGCTTTAAAAGGTTTGAGAAAAAGCTGAAAAAAAAATGACCTTTAAAATTACGTAAATACATTATGAATATTTATTATTATATTTTAAAATTTGAACATAGCAATAAAATTTATGATCCTACAGATCATTAAAAAAAAAATCGGGCAGTTGACCTCCGTATTGGGGGAGGTTCTTCTTCCCCTGTGTTTCTCCTTTCCTGTCACACAGAACACCCTACTGGTGACACTTCTATCACCAAACGTGTGGGGGTTTTCTCCAGACCAAGCAGTTCTCCACGACAGGGGCTGGTGGGTCTACAACTCAGTTCTGACACTATCTGCCTGGAGATGGCATCAATCTGACAGGTTAAGGGCTCAGTCCCACTAAACTGCCCCCCACTTCAGATGCCAGTCACTAGTCGTAGGGCCCCGGGTTACCCACAATTTCTATCTGGCTTGGCTACAAATCAGAGGTTCCCACAACACCCTCCTTGAGTTTGATTTGCTACAGTGACACACAGAACTCAGAGCAACACTTCATATACCAGTTTATTAAAGGATGTGATTTAGAAAGTACAAACGAACCAGATAAAGAGAAATACAAAGTGAGGTCTGAGAGTATCCAGGGCACGGGGGAGCTTCTGTCCCTTTGGAGCCAGGGTGCGTCACCCTCTTGGTGTGTGGATGTGTTCGGCCACCTGGAAGATCTCCAAACCCCATACTATTGGGATTTTATGGAGGCTTCTTAGGGATGAGTAAGTATTAACTCCATTTTCAGCTCCTCTTACTTCTCGGGTAGGGATGACGGGAAAAGATTCCAAGCTTTTAATCATGGTTTGGGGCTTCCCAGGTGGCTCAGTGGTAAAGAATCTACCTGCCAAGGCAGGACACACAGGAGATGGGTTTGATGCCTGGGTCAGGAAGATCCCCTGGAGAAGGAAATGGCCACTCACTCCAGCATCCTTGCCTGGGAAATCCTATGGACCAAGGAGCCTGATGGGCTACAATCCGTAACGGTCACCAAGAGTCAGACCCAACTGAGCAACTAAGCATTCATGCAGTCATGGCTTGGTCTTTCTGGAGACCAGGGGCCATAAGGTGCCCACCCAGAGTGGCCTCAACAGAACAAAAGCTGCTCCTGGTGCTCTTATCACTCAGGAGTTTACAAGGGTTCTAGGAGCTCTGTTCTTGGAATCGGGGCCAAGGACCAGCACATATTATTTCCTATTATCTCACAACTTCCAGTTCTTTGACCTACATATTCATCAGAGCTTGAAGCCAGAGTCACTCTCCATGTTACAATGGGAAAACGTCCTTACTGTTTCCAAAAGCCAATCCTTCTGTATCACTAGGTCCCTCTCATCTCTCAAGGCCTTGCCCCAACTTTATTCCTTGTCTCCTTTTCTCCACTGGATCATTCCTATCAGCATAAAACATGTTCCACGCTTTCTCAGCTAAAACCAACAATCCAAGACAAAGTCTCCCTTCACGCCCTCATCCCTAGCAGGGCAACTTTTCCCAATTTCTCTCCATAGCAAAACTTCATGCACCTTCAAGTCCCATTCACTCATAAATAATATTTTGGTTTACATACATATATATTTCAGCCTGAAAAATAATGAAATGAACACCTCCCTGTACCCACCACCCAGCTTAAAAAAATAGAACATGAGCAGGAAGCTGCATCTCCCTCCACAGTCACTTCCTTGTCCCTCCACTGAGGGGATGACCACTATCCTGAACCGTGTGTTAATCATTCCTGTTTTTAACAGTTTTTCATACCCACTTATGCATCCCTAAACAGTATATTATTTGGTATTACCTATTTCAAGACTTTTATAAATGGAATCACTTTGTATATGTTCTCCTGTGATTTAAAAAAATTGTATATATTTCTTGAATTTGTGCATATTTATGTGTGTAGTTATAGTTCACTTTCACTGCTGTATACCTATAACACAGTTTTATATATATTCTACTTTTAATGGACATTTGGGCTATTTACTGAAACAGCCCTAATGCTCTTGTGAATGTTGTTTAAGACATACCTTCTGCTCAGATACAAAGGTCCCTCGAGGGGTGGAAATTTGAGGTTGGAGGGAATATGCGGGAGGGTTTCCACTTATCTGGGAGAGGAACTGCAGAGTTGGAGGGAATGTGCACATTCAACTTTATTAACTTTTAGGGAAAAAAATATACTCTTCTTACTGCACTTTCATTAAATAAAATCTTATTCGGCCCTCTCTTCATCTACTAGTCAAACAGAGCTCCACAGGCTAGCTATTGTCTTATAATATCATATAATGAAATTTCAGAGCCTGGGCTTGAAAAGTATTTTTTTCATTATTCAAAGGTAAGAGCTGTGCTCAGCTCCCACACAATCCCTAGGAAGATAACACTCAACATCACAAAAGTCATTCAAAGGATCTGCTTGATTGGTTAAGAACCTTCAACAGAATGTGTCTTGCAACTCAAAGCAGCAGAGTCTAGGTAGACTTCTATGACTAGAAATTGTTGCCACATCCTGTGACAATAACCACTATGTGAAAATAACCTCCAAAGAAACCTATATTTGGTTGCTTGTCTTACTTAATTCACTGACAATTATAATGTTGTAAGTGAGATACCAGTATTCCTAAAAGTTACAGATAGTTGAAAAAAAAACTTCTCTTACGGATAGGAAGAGGATCATGGCACATTTTTCCTATAAGCATGGTGGAAAAATCGAAACCCCTGCTAGATATATTATTTAACAAATCATCTGAAAGTCCTTGTATCATCGTGTCAACACTGGGCACTAAAATTGTTTTTCAAGGTGGCCGTAATACTCTGCACTCCCACAAGCAGAAGACTTTCATTCCGCTTACTCCACACCCTTGCCAAGATTTCATGTTTACTAACTCTTCAATGTTTGCCAGTCTGGTAGGCAT
>NW_011494889.1:7418381-7438267 GCF_000754665.1 Bison bison bison | reverse complement strand
TGCTTTTGAACTGTGGTGTTGGAGAAGACTCTTGAGAGTCCCTTGGACTGCAAGGAGATCCAACCAGTCCATTCTGAAGGAGATCAGCCCTGGGATTTCTTTGGAAGGAATGATACTAAAGCTGAACTCCAGTACTTTGGCCACCTCATGTGAAGAGTTGACTCATTGGAAAAGACTCTGATGCTGGGAGGGATTGGGGGCAGGAGGAGAAGGGGATGACAGAGGAGGAGATGGCTGGATGGCATCACTGACTCGATGGACATGAGTCTGGGTGAACTCCGGGAGTTGGTGATGAACAGGGAGGCCTGGCATGCTGCAATTCATGGGGTAGCAAAGAGTCGGACACGACTGAGCGACTAAACTGAACTGAACTGAGCTGTGCTTTTAATTTGCATTTTCCTGACTATTAATAAGATAAAAATCTATGTCTCTGGGACTTTTTTTTTCCCCTGTGACAGTTCTGTCCTATCTTTAGCCTATTTTTAAAAAAATATTTATTTTGGCTGTGCTGGGTCTTCGTTGCTGCTCGAGCTTTTCTCTAGTTGCTGCCACTCTCCAGTTGTAGTACACAACCTCCTCACTGCGGTAGCTTCTCTTGTTGCGGAGCACAGGCTCTAGGATGTTTGGGCTTCAGTGGTTGCGGCTCCTGGGCTCTCGAGAACAGGCTCAGCAGTTGTGGTGCATGGGTTCAGCTGCTCCACAGCACGTGGGATCTTCCCAGCCCAGGGAGTGAACCTGTGTCTCCCGCATTGGCCGGCAGATTCTTTACCACTAAGCCACTGTGGAAGCCCCTAGCCTATTTTTTTATTGGGTTATTTATCTTTTTCTTACTGATTTGTAGAAAATATTTACATATTCTAATTACTATCTTTGACAATTCTATGTGCTACAAATATTTTCTACCAGTTTGAGATTTGTCTTTTCACTATCTTCAGGGTAAAACAAGTTTGTTTTAAAGTATATTATTGACTACACAATAATATTCTCTGTAGTAAATATTTTTTGAATCTTAAGAAATCCATCTCTCTACCTAAATTGGAAAGATATTCTCGTATATTTTCTTCTAAATATTTTAATGTTTCCTTTTTTTAAGACTGTAATCCAACTAGAACTGATTTGGGTGTGTGTGAGTTATCTTTTTTTTTTCTGTAAAGATAACTATTTGCCCTAACACAATATGCTGACTAGGCTATCCTTTACCCACAGATCTACAAGTTCCATTTCCATTAATCAGGTTTCCATATATATGTGTGTCTGTTTCTCGGCTCTCTAGTTCCATTGGTTTACTTACTAGCTCCACTAATGATACACTGTCTTAATTACTAACGCTCTATAATGAGCCTCAATATGTGGTAAAGCAAGTTTTCCCATCTTCTTCTGGAAGTTATTGGTTATTCTTGGCCCTTTACTCTTTCGTGTGTATTTTGGAATCAACTTCTCAAGTTACATGCTGCTGCTGCTGCAGCTGCTAAGTTGCTTCAGTCATGTCCGACTCTGTGTGACCCCATAGACGGAACCCACCAGGCTTCCCTGTCCCTGGGATTCTCCAGGCAAGAACACTGGAGTGGGTTGCCATTTCCTTCTCCAGTGCATGCAAGTGAAAAGTGAAAGGGAAATCTCTCAGTCGTGTCCAACTCTTAGCGACCCCATGGACTGCAGCCTACCAGGTTACATACCCATGTGCAAATCCTATTGGAATGCATTGAATTTATTTATCAATTTGTAAAGAATCAATATCTTTATGATATTGAGTCTTTACCTAAGAACATGATCTATCACTCCATGGATACTGGACTTTAGTGTCTCTCGATAAAGCTTTATAATTTTCTCCATAAAGGGGTTTCTTGTATTAAATATTTTGTTAGCTATATCCCTAGGTTCCTCGTATTTTTTCCTGCCAGTGTGATATCTTTTATTTCCTAATTATATTTTCTGACTCATTTTTCACCATATGTAAAAAATAAAGTTCACTTTTTTCCATTTTTTAAAAAAATGGTAGATTTTATTTTTTAAACAGATTCGAATTTACTGAAAAACTGATCAGAACAAAGAGTTCCCATATACTCCTCCTCTCACATGCACACTTTCCCCTACTATTAATATCTTACATTAGTGCGGCACATTTGTGAACTGATAAACTGATTAATACATTATTATTAACTAAAGTCCATTTACATTAGGGTTCACTCTTGTACTATTACACAGTACTGCTGTTGTTGCTCAGTTGCCCAGTCATGTCCGACTCTTTGCAGCTCCATGGACTGCAGCATGCCAGGCCTCTCTATCCCTCAGCATCTCCCGGAGTTTGCCCAAGTTCATGTTCGTTGCATCAGTAATGCCGTCTAGCCATATCATCTGACATGCTCTTCATCTGCCCTCCATCTTTCCCAGCATAAGGGACTTTTCCAATGAGTTGTCTGTTTGCATCAGACGACCAAAATTCTGGAGTTTCAGCTTCAGCATCAGTCCTTCCAGTGAATATTCAGGGTTGATTTCCTTTAAGGATTGACTGGTTTGATCTCCTTGCTGTACACCTAAATGACAAAAATCTCTTTCTTTATCCCTGTTATAATCCTTGTTCTGAAGTCTACTTTGGTATTAATATAACCACACTTTCTTATGATAAGTGTTTTTTATCTTTTCCATCCTTTTATTTTCAATCTGTGTGTCATTACGTTTAAAGTGGGTTTTTTTTTTCTTTTTTACATACAGCATATAATCGAATCTTACATTTTTATCTCAATGTGACAATTTCTTAGACAGGAGTCTTAGACATTCACAGGGAATGCAAATATCAATATAATTTCATCTAAATCTACCACTTAGCTATGTTTTAACCACTTGTCCTGTGAGTTTTTGTTTTTTGTGTTGTTTTTTTTCTGTTTGTTTGGTTTCTTTATTCCTTTTTCCTGACTTTTTTGAGGATTATATAGAATATTTTAGTAATCTACTTTGCTTTATTAGCAATCTGTCTTTGGATTTTTTTAAGATCATTTTTCTAGGGCAGTTTTAGGCTCATATGTCTTTGCGTTTGTTTCGTTTCTAGTGATTGCTCATGATTTACAACTCACATCATTAACTTATAACTATCTACATTCAAATAATAATATACCACTTCGCATATGTTGCTAGAACCTTAAAATAGGATACTTCAGTTTCTTCTCTCCCATTCTCTCTGCTAGTTTTCATACCTTTTAGATTTGCATCTGTTTTAAACCACGCAGTACTTTGCTTTTGCTTTAAAATGGTTATCTTTTAAAGAAACTGTTAAATGACATGGGATCTTCATAACCCCATGGACTATAGCCCATCAGGCTCCTCTGTCCATGGAATTTTCCAGGCAAGAATACTGGAGTGGGTAGCCATTCCCTTCTCCAGGGGATTTTCCTAACCCATGGATCAAACCCAGGTCTCCTACATTGCAGGCGAATTCTTCACCATCTGAGCCACTCAGGGAGACATTAAATGACAAAAAATGCTTTAAAACCTATCCACATATTTACCAGTTCCAAGGTTATCTGGGTAGACCCAAGTTTTCATCTGGCATCATTTCCCTCTCACACGAAGAGTTCCTTTAATGTTTCTTGTGATACCGTGGTTTTCTTTAGTTTTCAAAATCTTGAAAAATTTTAGTCATTATGTCTTCAACTACTTTTTCCTGCAGTCATTCCCTTTGACTCCCCATGCTTTCTTTTCTCCTTCTGAAACTCCAGTTATACATATGTTAATGGTTTGGTACTGTCACTAGGTCAGATGCTCTGATCATTTTCCTGGTCTTTTTCTCTGTGTGCTTTTATGCAAATAGTTCTGTTACTATTTGTTGATGTTGATTGATATTTTCTTCTGCAATGCTTAATGTGGTATAAATCCCAATAAATGAAATATTCATTTAGTATATTATATTTTTTAATCTCTGGAGATATTCCACCTCTCCTCATTCTGTTCATGTTTTCCTTAAAATCCTTGAACATATTTATTTAATTATATTAAAGTCCTTATTTGCTAATTCTATCATATCTTTCATTTATGGTTGGTTTATTTTTAAATTCTGTTTTTATTGACTGGTTTTTCTTCTGGTTATGAGTCACATTTTTCTTCTTATTAGTAAACATAATATTTTTTGATATTTCAAAAACTTTCAAGGATATTTTTGATATTTCAAAAATATTTCAAGGACTTGCCTGGTGGCTCAGATGGTAAAGTGTCTGTCTACAATGCTGGAGACCGGGGTTCAATCCCTGGGTCAGGAAGATCCCCTGGAGAAGGAAATGGCAATCCACTCCAGTACTATTGCCTGGAAAATCCCATGGACACAGGAGCCTGGTAGGCTACAGTCCATGGGGTAGCAAAGAGTCAGACACAACTGAGCGAAGGCAATCTTAAATCTTATATATTTCAATGTTACACTCCTGAGGGTCTGTATTTTAAAGGATGTTTAGGGCTTTTTTTTTTTTTTTCTGGCTTCCAATTAAATAGTTTGCATATTAGTTTGATATTTTCAAGGCTTGTTTGTAAGCTTTCTTGGCAGGTGCACAATAGCCCATGCTCTTGGGGTGATTCAGCCACCCTATTAAGTGTGACCCTCCAGGTCTCACTGTGGAATATCCCGGATGATTAACAAAGCCTTTCTAGTCTGAATGGGCATTCTTGTGTCTTTCCTGATCTTAGACAAAATGCTTTCAGCTTTTCACCATTAAATATGATTTTTTTATTCAGTCCCCTCAGTCATATCCAATTCTTTGTGACCCTATGAAATGCAGTATGCCAGGCTTCCGTGTCCTTCACTATCTCCCAGAGTTTGCTCAAACTTGTGTCCATTGAGTCGATGGACACGATTATCCAATTATCTCATCCTCTGTTGCCCCTTTCTCCTTCTGCCCTCAATCTTCCCCAGCATCAGGGTCTTTTATGCCCTTTATTATACTTTGTTTGGTGTGTTCTCTCTCTACCCACTTCGTGGAAAGTTTTTATAATGAATGGATGTTAAATTTCATCAAAAGGTTTTTCTGCTTATGTTGTGGTGATCATATACTTTTTGTTCTTAAATTTATTAATATGATGTATCACACTGATTGATTTGCAGATACTGAACCATCTTTGCAGCCCTGGGATAAATCCCACTTGATCATGGTATATGATCCTTTTCATGTATTGTTGAATTTGATTTGCTTATGTTTGCTTGATAATTTTTGCCTCTATGTTCATCAGTGATATTGGCCTGTAATTTTCTTTTTCTGTGGTATCTTTGTCTATTTTTGGTATCAGGGTGATGCTGGCCTCATAGAATGAGTTCAGAAACATTCTTTTCTCTACATTTTTTTTTTCTGAATAGCTAGAAGGAATGGGTGTTAACGCTTCTCTAAATGGTAGTAAATATTTGTGAAGGCATCTGGTTGTAGGCTTTTTTATCTACAGGGAATTTTTTTTTTTCAATTCAATTTTATTACCAGTAATTGGTTTGTTCATATTATATATTTCTTCCTCTAGTAGTCTGCTGTTTCACTATAACTTGTCTGGGTAGAGATGACTTTTTATTTACTCTGTGTGAGAGTCTTCTGGCTTCCTGCATCTGAAAAGCAATACTTTCAACAGCTTTGGAAAATTCTCGGCCATAATCCTTTTGAATATTTCTTCTCATCTATTCTAATATTGCTTTCTAGAATTCCAACTAGACTTTTATTACACCCTCCCCATGCTCTGTATCTCCTAACTTCTCTTTTATATATTCCCATTTCATAGTTTTTCTGTTCTGCATCCTGAGTAATATATGTGTATCAACTTTCCAGTTTTCTGTCTCTATCCTTAGCTTTGTCAGTCTGTTACTCTATCTATCCACTGAGTTTATTTCAGTTATAGTTCATGGCATGGATTTCTATTTAAATCTTTTCCAAATCCTCTTAGTCATTAAATAATCTTTTGCTCCCTGCTTATATTTTCAAGCTTAATTTTCTTTAAACATACTTTTTAAATCCCCTGTCTAATAAATCCAGTGTCTAAATCTTTATGTGCTTATTGCTGCTAGCTTCTTTTTTTCATGCTCATGCATAGAGTGCCTTGCTTCTTTGTGTGCTTTATAATTTTATTTTAAGGTGAGTTCATGTTCCCTGGAACTTTCGCTCAGGCCCATGCTGAAGTTGTGTTGCTCCCAAGAGGATTTACATGAGCCTCTGCCAGCTGCATATGGGAACAATCCATTCAGGATCACTTTAACTGAATTCTTCTCTTGATTTTTTGTATCACACTGCCTGCTGCATTCGACACACATATATCTGGAAATATTAAGGCTCAGGAAGCAGAGGTAGGGGCTGGGAAGGAAGAAGCAGATAAAAATTAAGGGCTGCAGTTTTAAAATATTTTATTACAATTGGAAAAAATTTAGATCTTTATATATAGTTGATAAAGGACCTAAGAGATGAGAGGATTCACAGATCATGGTCCAGCCTCTATTTCCCCAGAGTATATAGTGATCCTGCAGTCACGAAGTTCTTATCTACCTCTGCAGATCATTTTATTCTGCCACACTGGGATAGACAATACCACTCTCAGGAGCAAATGGAAGATCCAGTTCTCACCTACGGGTACAGTTCCTTTCTCAGGAGAAAGAAATAAGGCGAGCATCTGCTTTTCCTTTGTTTCCAGCTGCTGTTTAACACACATATGTTGCCATTTCTGTCCTCCTGTAACACAGGACTGACAGCACATCTCACTCAACAGGCGATGGTGAGAATCCACTGAGGTTAATTGCAGAACTGTTGGAACAGAGCCTGGCATGTGGTAAATGTTCAGGGAATTCCAGCCAGTGCTGTAAGTGCTATTTAATCTGGAGTAAATCTTCTGAAGACTCTTCAGAGTCCCTTGGACTGCAAGGAGATCCAACCAATCCATCCTAAAGGAAATCAGTCCTGAATATTCATTGGAAGGACTGATGCTGAAGCTGAAGCTCCAATACTTTGGCCACCTGAGGCAAAAAACTGACTCATTCGAAAAGACCCTGACGCTGGGGAAGATTGAAGGCAGGAGGAGAAGGGGACGACAGAGGATGAGATGTTGGATGGCATCACCGACTCTATGGACATGAGTTTGAGCAAGCTCCGAGAGTTGGTGATGGACAGGTAAGCCTGGTGTGCTGCAGTCCATGGGGTCACAAAGAGTCGGATATGACTGAGCAACTGAACTGAACTGAAATCTTCTGAAATTAGGGTGTCCAAGGATTTCAAAGTAGTAATGATGGTGCCATGTATTGATTTTCAGTATAACTGGATTCAATTGCATTGTGCTTTGTGTGTGATTCAGATTGCATCAAGTGAGTGTGATATACTGGTTACCTTGTGCTACTTAAAAGTCTTTGATTATAAATGTCTTTGATTAATAAAGTGGGGAGAGGACTTCTCTGGTGGTACAGTGGATAAGAATTCACCTGCTAATGCAGGGGACAGGGGTTCAATCCCTGGTCCAGGAAGATCCCACATGTCACAAACCAACTAAAACTGTGGGCCACAACTACTGAACCCACGTGTTCCAACTACTGAAACTGACGCGTCTAGAGCCTGTGCTCCACCACAAGAGAAACTGCCTCAATGAGACGTCCACCCACCACAACGAAAAGCGGCCCTCTCTTGCTGCGACTAGAGAAAGCCCATATGCAGCAGTGAAGATCCAGCACCACCAAAAATAAAAAATAATAAAGTGAAAAAAAAAGTTGAGAGAATAAACTTGAGTAAAATACAATTTTTAAACATGAAAGAACAAAGTAATAGAAGTAGCCAGGCAGATTAAAGGTTTCAAAACAGGGTCCAAGGACTTCCCAGGTGGTCCCTTCCTCGTGGGGGAGCAGGCATCACCTGTGTGATTCAGCTCCTGTCTCTCTCCAGGTGTGCACCCCAGCTCAGTGAGTGCTTCCCCCCAAGTCCCCCGTGGCTCTTGAGGCAGACATTGTGGGTCAGTGACTATTCTGCATGGTCCTCTGTGACCCTGCGCCAGCTACGGGGCCAGGTGACCCTGTAACAAGTCAGGCCTCAGCCATCCAGGGGCCCACTTGCTTGTTTCAATCTCAGCATAGCAGCTCAGGGTGTGAGGAAACAAGGCCCTTCTGGCAGGACAAAGCCAGCACCAGGTGGGGAGAGACTCCAGTTCCACAGCCTTTCAAAGTGTGTGGGACTGCGTCACTGAGAATCTGCATTCCTGCTGGAGAGGACGAGGCCAACACCAGGGAAAGACAAACACACATGCTTAGCAGACATGCCGAAGACGCAAATAGCTTGTGAGACATACTCAAAACTCAGATGAGTTAAGTAGAACACATGTGTACTAAACAGCGAGGATGGATAGGAAGACCACAGAAGCAAATGAAGTTCCAAATTCTCATTATTCACTGTATGATACACTGGAACTCCAAATACCACATGGTAAAACACATTTTTTTAAATCAAATACTACAATATGGTAAAATGCAATCTATGCACCAAAACTCACTAGATATTCATGATGTTCGTGAGGTACTCAGTAGTCATGAGTCTTAAATTGGTCATTACTTTTAAAATATACCAGGTATGGTAAGACACATGGTGTTTAGGTCACTAAATTGTGTCTAACTCTTACCATATGGACTGTAGCCCAACAGGTTCCCCTATCCATGGGATTTCCCAGACAAGAACACTGGAGTGGGTTGCCATTTCCTTCTCCAGGGGATCTTCCCCACCCAGGAATCAAACCTGCATGTCCTTTGTCCCCTGCATTGTAGATGGTCTCCTGCATTTGCAGGCAGATGGGTTTTACCACTTGAGCCCCAGAGAAGGCCAAATATGGTGAGACATGCAGACACAGAAATGACTGTCATGAAGGAAAGCATTTTTATACTCACAAATCCCAAGAAACAGGCATGCCAGTCCACATGGGGAAGCACCAAGGGGAGTTAGGAGGCAGAACAAGCAAGAGGAAAGCATGGGCAAGAGGCTTTATTGCAGGTTTCCTAGAAAGAAACAGGCAAGGAAGGGTAGGCAAACTGAGCAGGCAGAGGATTGGATAGTTTGAATAATTTCTGCAGGCTCCGGGCTATAGACACAGTCCCTACCTATTAACTGCCTGGCCCTGGGGTATTTGGGGGCAGAGGGATAGGGTCCCAGACTGTGGGAGCCTAGAAACTCTGGACTGATTATTTTCATATCAAAGACAAGGTCATAGACAAGTTGTGGGTCATCTGGAAGAATTAGCTAACCCTGGGAGCAGCAGTCCCTCCCCAGGTCTGCAAAGCCCAAAAATGTCAAAGCATCATAAAATACAGAAAAGAAAAAAAGCATGACTGACACAATCACCCCTTGGTGACATCCCTCTGGCTCCAGCCTACCAGGCAAACTCTCCAGCAATTCCATAGGTAATGGATGAGCACAGCTGTGGCCAGACAAGCTCGTCCTGCATCTCTCCTCAACAGAAGGAGCGCTGACCTCAAACATCCTCAGTCTGTCGAGCCACCTTGCCATCCTCAGCTCTGGTCCTTAACAACCCCTCCATCAGGGCAATGAGCTGACACAGCAGAGAGACACGGGATTATCCCTGAACCTAATGTGGCTTAAGCTTCAGGGCCCCTCACTCCCCAGATTCTTAGTGTTCCAGGTGGGAGGGAATCCAGGCTGCTGTCTTGATGAAACTGCTATCTTGATGACTGCATAACTATGCGGTCTTTCCACCCCATCTCTGTGTTAACCGTCTCATCTTCATTGCTTCAGACAGTGTGTTTTCTTTTCTTTCTTTCTTTTTTTAAATAATTTTATGTATTACTTTATTTTTGGCTGTGCTAAGTCTTTGTCACTGTGTGGGCTTTTCTCTAGTTGTGGTGAGCAGGGGCTACTCTCTAGTTTTGACACAGGCTTCTCATTGCCGTGGCTTCTATTGTTGCAGAACACAGTCTCCAGGATGTTCGGGCTTCAGTGGTTGCAGTTCCTGGGCTCCAGAGCACAGGCTCAATAGTTGTGGCACATGGGCTTAACTGCTCTACAGCATGTGGAATCTTCCTGGATCACAGATCTAACCTGTGTCTCCTGCATTGGCAGGTGGATTCTTTACCACTGAGCCACCTGGGCAGCCCCAGGCTGTGTGTTTTCAAATGATTCAATTTCAAATGATCGCTCAGTCATGTCTGACTCTTTGCAACCCCATGGACAGTAGCCTGCACTAGGCTCCTCCGTCCATGGGATTTTCTAGGCAAGAGTACTGGAGTGGGTTTCCATTTCTTTCTCCAGGGAATCTTCCTGACCCAGGGATTGAACCCAGATCCCCCACATTGATAGACAGATGCTTTACCATCTGAGCCACCCCTTGGAAGACATGATTCGGTACACCATGTCTCAATTCAGTCTCTGAGCTCTGTTTCTTGGGCTGGGAAAGCTGGCTTAGAGGCAATCATGGGTTAAGGCTGCCTTCCCTCCCTTGGCTGCTTCACAAAAGGAAGTTTTGGGGCAAGAGATAGCCTTTAACTTGCAATCAGCCTCAACCATCAGTGTGCAGGTTGCAGTGCCTGAGGTTTACACAGGAAAGTCAGCATGTGTCTAGAATGAGAAAAAGAAGTTAAAGCAAGTTGCTGGAGTCTTGGAGATGCTGGCTCTTTAGTTTTTGTTCTGTTTCTCAGACCTCTTTAGTCAGCTTACCAGAAACACTTGCATGGGAAAGGTCCCTGATCACCACCCACAGGACACTGGGGGCCTGACCAGTGAGGGCTATATGTTCATGCTCCCTGCTCACAGTGGGAAAAGACAGGGAATGTTCATTCTAGTCCCAGCCCTGACGTGTGGGACAAATTCACTTCCTTCCTCTGAGGCTGAGTTCCCTCCTCTGTAAAAGAAGGAGATTGCTGGTCCCCAGAGTCACTGTCTTCTGGTTTAGGGTAACATGCACAGGCAGCTTCAGCATTGTTTTTCAGTCATTAAGTCGTGTCTGACTCTTTGTGACCCCATGCACTGAAGCACGCCAGGCTTCCCTGTCCCTCACTATCTCCCAGAGTTTGCTCAGGCTCGCATCCACTGATTAGGTGATGCCATCCAACCATCCCATCCTCTGTCATCCCCTTCTCCTCCTGCCCTCAATCTTTCCCAGCATCAGGGTCTTTTCCAATGAGTTGGATCTTCTCATCAGGTGGCCAAAGTATTGGAGCTTCAACATCTGTCCTTCCAATGAATATTCAGGATTGATTCCCTTCAGGATTGACTAGTTTGATCTCCTTGCTGTCCAAGGGACTCTTAAGAGTCTTCTCCAGAACCACAGTTCAAAAGCATCAATTCTTCATCTCTCAGCCTTCTTTATGGTCCAACTCTTACATCCATATATGACTCCTGGAAAAACCACAGATTTGACCATATGGACCTCTGTCAGCAAACTGATGTCTCTGCTTTTTAATATGCTGTCTAGGTTTTGTCACAGTTTTTCTTCCAAGGAGCAAAGCATCTTTTAATTTCATGGCTGCAGTCACCATCTGCAGTGATTTTGGAGCCCAAGAAAATAAAGTCTGTCACTGTTTCCAATTTAGCCCCATCTATTTTCCATGAAATGATGGGACCAGACACACAATCTTAGATTTTTGATTGTCGAGCTTTAAGCCAACTTTTTCACTCTCCTCAGAAGACTCTACCATTAGAGTGGTATTATCTAAATATCTGAGGTTGCTGATATTTTTCCTGGCAATCTAAATTCCAGCCTGTGAGTCATCCAGCCTGGCATTTCACATGGTGTACTCTGCATGGAAGTTAAACAAGCAAGGTAACAATATACAGCCTTGAGAACCCCTTTTCCATTTTAAACCACTCCTTGTTCCATGTCTGGTTCTAACTGTTGCTTCTTGTCCTGCATACAGGTTTCTCAGGAGACAGGTGAGGTGGGCTGATACTCCACCTCTTTAAGAATTTTCCATAGTTTGTGAGGCTTCAGCATGGGCTCAGGAAAGGGCCAGCCTGACCCAGGAGGTGGGCCTGGAGAGAGAAGAGGTGAGCCAATGACCCACCGAGGCCTCCCCCACAACTCCCATGCCTCCACGGTGCTCCCCAAGTTGCAGGCCAAAGAATCTCCTGGGAAGCTTAAAACACAGATTCCCTAGGTGATTGGCTGGGCATCACCTCCCAGTAGTCTAAGTCAACAGACTGATGGAGCCCATTATAATACCTTTCAGAGTAGTTTCATTGCCCTAAAAACCCTCTGTGGTCTGCCTAGTCATCCCTTCCTCCCTCTCCCCAACCAAGCTCCTGACAACCATTGATCTTTTTACTGTGTCTATAGTTTGTCTTTTCCATGATGTCATATAATTGTCAAAATCCATAGGATGAACACAAGAGTAAACCCTAATGTAAGCCATGGCAAGTGGTAAACTTTCAATTAAGAGTAGTTATTCTCGGGCTTCCCTGGTGGCTCAGTGGTAAAGAATTTGCCTGCTAATACAGGAGAAACCAGTTTGATCCCTGGACTAGGAAGTTCCCACAGGCCAAGGAGCAACTAAGCCTGTGTGCCACAACTACTGAGCCTGAGCTCTAGAGCCCTGGAGCCACAACCACTGAAACCCACGTGCTAGAGCCTGTGCTCCACAAGAGAAACCCCTGCAATGAGAAGCCCACACATCGCAACTAGGGAGCAGCCCCTGCTCACCACAACTAGAGAAAAGCCTGCCCAGTAACAAGACCCAGAATAGCCAAACATTTAAAATAATTTTTAAAATTTAATTCATTTAAAACAGACCAAAGACCTAAACATATGAGCTAAAACTATAAAGTTCATAGAAGAAAACACTAGATTTGGCAATGATTTCTTGGATATGACAACAAAAGTACCAGCAAGAAGAGAAATAAATAAATTGGACTACACCAAAATTTTAAACTTCTGTGCATCAAAGAACACAAATCAATAGAGTGAAAAGGCAACCTATAGAATGGGAGAAAATATTCTCAAATTATATAAATATATATATAATATATAGTAAAAGTATATAGTAATATATATGTATATGTATGCATATATATAGTAAAAGAACTCCTATAATTGAAGGAAAAAACTCAAAAAATGGGCAAAGAGCTAGAATAGCCTTTTTTCCAAAAAAGATTAAAAGATATGCAAATAGACAATAAACACATGAAAAGATGTGCAACATCACCAATCATGAGGGAAATGGAAACCAAAAGCATAATAAAATTCTACCTTACACCCATTAGGATAGCTACAGTCAAAAAAACAAACAAGAAAACAGAAAATATTACCGAGCAAGGGCTTGCTGCTCCTTGTACATTGACTCCAACACTGTGATACCAACTTTTGAGAAAAGAAAAAGTTTTGTTGCAAGACTGACTGGCAAGGAAACAAGAAGCAAGGCTCAAATCTATCTCTCTAATCCAGGGTTGGGGCAGAACATGAGGGGTTGGGGCAGAAGCTGATTGACCAGTCTCTAACCAGTCTGTATATATGTTAACCAAGATACTCGGGCTGCTCGGAAGCTGGGTTTTCCCTATTGAAGGACTTCTAGTGTGTGGCTCTGGTTAGACAACAGTTCTAAATAGAACAGTTCTATTCTCTGAATTCCATAGATTGAAGATTCTTGGTTCTGGGGTCATCCTAGAAACATGGGTCCCTTCTTGCTCATGGGCAGTGCTGTATCTGTAAGATAACTACAGGTTTGATTAATCAACAATGTGCTTGAAGGAATCAGAACCAGTTTAACCTAACCCATGCTTTATGTACTCTTTCACTGACAAGTGGTGAGGAATTCAAGAAACTGGAACACTGATGCTCCAATTCTTGGTGGGAAGGTAAAACAATTCAGCCACTATAGAAAACAGTATGGTTATTCCTCAAAACCTTAAACATGGAATATGATCCAGCAATTCCACTTCCAGGCATGTACCCCAAAATTGAAAGCAGGGTCTTAAAGAGGCATTTGTACACCCATGGCCATAGCAGCACAGCCAAAGGTGGAAGAAACCCAAGTGTCCCTGACAGATAAGCAAAATGTGGTATGTATATATAGTTGTAATAATATTCAGTTTTAGAAAAGAAGGAAATTCTGATATATGCTACAACATGGAACCTAAAGGACTTTATGCTAAGTGAAATAAGCCAAGCACAAAAAGACAAATACTGTGTGATTCATTTTTTAGAACATACCTAGAATATTCTAAATATTATACCTGGTCAAATGCATAGACACAGAAAGTAGAACCATAGTTGCAAGAGTTTGGGAGGGAGTGTGTAACTGAACTGAACTTTGATCTGCTCGCTTACCATGCAGCAAAGTCAATTTACTGACACCGGGTTGCGGTGAAGGACAGTACAGTGTGTATTGCAGGTACCAAGCAAGAAGGACCAGCTTATGCCCCAAAGATCTGAACTCCCAGATGGCTTTCAGGGAAGAGTTTTTAAAGGCAGCGCTTGTGGTGAGGGCTGCAGGGTGCATGACTTTCTTTGATTGATTGGTGTTGAGGTAACAGGATGATGTTTCAGGAATCTTAATCATCAGCCTTCTGGTTCCAACCAGGCTGAGATCTAGCACTTACGCTCAGCATGCTCCAGCTGGGTAGGGTTTTAGTTAACACAGAACAACCCTGCAGATACGTCAGATTGTTACGTAGGAAACAGGACTCTGTTTTATCACTAAAATATTGTTATTACTCTTCTTTTCAAAAAAATATTCAGGTCTTAGTTGCGGCATTCGGATCTTCGATCTTCGTTGCAGCATGCCGGATCTTTAGCTGTGGCATGGGGGATCTAGTTCCGTGACCAGGGGTCAAACTAAGGTCCCTTACGTTAGGGGTGTGGAGTCTTAGCCACTGGACTACCAGGGAAGTCCCTGTCATTACTCTTCTTGTTTAATTGTTTTTCCTTAGTTTCTGCTTTCCCTCACTTCCCCAATTAGTAACTGCTGGTGCCTGCTCTTTGGAACTCAGGAAAGCGAAGGAGACGAATGCCTTCTTTCTGCAAACAAGAAACAAGGGACGTGGAGGAGCTTTTGTACCTGGGAAGGCCCTGCAGGATCCTGCTAGGTTTCAAGGGGAGAATGGAAAGTTGTTGTTTAAGGGAGGCAGAGTTTCAGTTTCGCAAGATGAAAAGGGTTCTAGAGATGGATGGTGTTGATGGTTACACAGTGATGTGAATGTGCTTAACACCACATGGTTCAGATTGATCTCGGGTGGCCTCAACCTGCAGCCACTTGAAGCAGGACTTTGGTTCCCAGGCCGGAGACTGAAGTCAGGCCACGGCAATGAGAACACTGAATCCTAGCCACTGGACCATGAAGGCCAGTGACAAGGTCCTAGCCTGTTAGCTTTGTAGAAATGCATTTCTTTCCACAAAGAGACAGAATGCTGTGAAACAAGTGTTTGTAGGAGGAAAAAGAGTACATTCACATGGGCAGACTCAGAGGTGCACGCTTGTGGTCATTTGAATCACTCATATGGGGCATTTCTTCCAGGTTTCCTCTGGCCAGTCATCTTGCACTGAGTCCATATTTGGTTTATCTCAGAATCCTCCCCTGTGTGCGCGAGCATCTCTTAGCCAAGATAGAGTCTAGTGAAAGGCCCTATGGCATCCCTGGTGGCTCAGATGGTAAAGAATCTGCCTGCAAAATGGGAGACCTAGGTTCAATCCCTGGGTCAAGAAGACCCCCTGGAGAAGGAAATGGCAACCCACTCCAGTATTCTTGGGCCTGCAGTGCAGGAAATCCAGGTTGAATCCCTGGGTTTGGAAAAGGCCTTATGGGTAGGTTGACATCACCTGTGGGGTGGCACTCCCTTCCGTTTTGACCCCTGAGGAGCCTTTCTGCATATGTGTCATCAGGAAGCTCTCCTCAACCTCAAGAATGAGAAATATGTGGTCTCTTTATCTGGGAAGGGATCAGTTCTTCCTTCATCAGTATCTGTCCACAGCGGACAAACTGCAGTTGCTTAACCTGGGGCCCATCTAGCTCCTGCCTCAAGATAATAAATTTTATGTCTATTTTACCACAACTAGAAGTATTTTTTAAATGATTCAAGTCACACAGTAGTTGTCAGGAACATAGTATTGTGACGTGGATTCGATCTCTGAGTTGGGAAAGTCCACTGGAGGAGGGTATGGCAACCCACTCCAGTAGGAGCCTGGCAGGCTACAGTCCATAATGTTGCAAAGAGTCAAACATAACTGAAGCAACTTAGCATGTGTGCACACACACATGCACAAATGTAAATAAAGCAATTCTACCCGTTCCCATATAAATCAGATGGGGGGAGGGGAGAAGCATCTTCAATCTTCTCTCCCTTGGCTTCCCAGGTGGCTCAATGATACAGAATCCACCTGCCAAGCAGGAAACGCGGGTTAGATCTCTGGGCTGGGAAGATCCCCTGGAGAAGAGCATGGCAACCCACTCCAGTATTCTTGCCTGTAGAATCCCATGGACAGAGGTGCCTGGTAGGCTACAGTCCATGGGGCTGCAAAGAGTCGGACACGACTTGGCAACTAAACAACAACAAACCACTCCCTTGGTGGGAGAAGTCTACCTCACATGCCTAAACCTGCGCCTCTATATATCCTTTGGAGACCCCTGGCAGAACAAAGCCTGAAACTCTGAGCAGGTTGGCCTATTAGTGAGCTGAGGCTCCTCCTCTTGGGCTCCTCAATGGTAACCCAAATCGACAGCCTCCCTCCCTTCTCTTTCAGAGGGTAAAGCATTTCAAGCTCTCTCTTGAACACTCTCTAAAACCAAGTAGGACTCTGTGAGGCCCTCCCGATACAAAAGCCTTACAATATACCCCCATTTCTTGTTTGTAAAAACTTTGAAAAAGACTTCAGTCTCATAGACCTTCCTGTAATTCCAAAGGGCAGATTCAAACAGTTACTAATTAAGGAAGTGAAGGAACGCAGAAACGAAAGGCGGTCAGAAAACAACTGTGCGGCAATAAAGCCCAGTCCTAGTTCCTCAAGAGATATATTGATATGTCATGGAGTATATGACAATATATCTTTGAGTTCTACAGGAACCAAGGCCCCCACCCTGGTGGAGGATGGTAACTTCGGGGTGAGTACCAGATTCCTGAAACACCATTACCTCTCCACCAACCAATCAGAAGAAAGTCACATACCCTGCAGCCCTCACCCCAAATTTTGCCTATAAAAACTCTTCCCCAAGAGGGGGCTCAAGAGATGCAGGGGGACAAGCCTGTCCCAGAACTACCTCAAGGTCTGTGGTCTCCTGGATCCTTACAGCAAACATTTTTCCCCTTGAAGTGGCCTGAGGCAGAGCTACCTTACAGAAATCTGGGGTTAGAGAAGCCTTGGCAAGAGGCAATGAAAAGAGCTTAACTTAAGTGAAGACCCAACCTGACTTAGCTGCTCTGGCCAAGAGACATGCTTCTGGAACATCTACACAAGAAACACTCAACCAAAAGTGACTGAATAATGAGGGGCTGCATTTCTGTGTGTTGGTTTTCGATTCAAAGGAAAATGGATATAGGAGGAAGAACAAATCACAAGCTGATACTTCGCCAGCCCCAGAGGATCAGAAGTTAACACTGTCACCAGGAAATACTCTAAAATTCCAGGGGAAGGAGGGTTTAGTGGGAGAAGAAACTGCCAGCAGGTATTCTACCCCAGCACCCTGATGTAGCATCCACACCCAAAGGCCATGTTTCTGCTGAAGATGGGCTTTGGCAGGAGATACCCACTGGGATGGGGCTTCCCAAGTGGCGCTAATGGTAAAGAATCCTCCTGCCAATGCAGGAGATGCTGGAGACAAGGGTTCAATCCCTGGGTGGGGAAGATCTCCTAGAGGAGGGCATAGCAACCAACTCCAGTATTCTTGCCTGGAGAATCCCATGGACAGAGGAACCTGGTGGACCACAGTTCATGGAGTCACAAAGAGTTGGACAGGACTGAAGTGACTTAGCAAGCACGTATATACTGGCTGGTATAATAGCCCAGAGAGTGGTAGAAGCTACCACTCTCTTGGCCTAGGAGGAATTATAATCAATTGTCAAGAGGAACGAATCTCAGGCAGACAGCTACCAAAAATGTAAGGTTTTGTGTGGACAGAACAAGAAGATTGAACAAATTCTCCAAGATAAACATTTACATTATGCCATGTGCTTATACACAGAGCTGAGTGTGTGTATGCACACGTGTGTGAGTTAGTGGAAATGTGTCTACACAGACCCAGGCACAGCCTAGACTAATTTCCTTAGCCTCATGAAGAAGATGTATTGTAGAGGCCATGGACTGTCAGTCAAAACAAAAAGGCACAGCTATATTCAAATTAAGGTTCAGAGAAAATTAACTCTGCTTTAGTTTGACTCTTTCCTCTCTGAAATAAATAAAACCAGGAAATATCAAACAGTTGGAATTTCTTACATATTATTCAACAGCACCTCTGTTTTGGTATTTGAGGATTCAGTAATTTGATATTCTTTAAATAGCTTCTCCTTTTATGGTCTCTTAGTTTCAACCTCTCCAAGCAAGGAAGATTCCACTGGGCTGCTCCCTATGGAACGGCTTGTAATTCAGGCATCTTGAGATCCCTGGTTCAATCAACTATAAGGCAAGATAGCCAGACTGGTTTCCTTAGAAGGATGGATGCTGACTATGAAGCTTAATGGCTTTTCTGTTGAAAATGCATTCCCCTATCCCAACCCTATAGAATAATCTAAGCTGTCTGGACAATGCTAAGAATTAAAAAAAAAAAAAATAGTAGAAGTACAAAATACACCTAACCTCAATCACAGAGAACTGTGTCCTGTGGGCCCTCCCTTCCTGGCCCCAGCTTTCTGGCCTACGCCTTGCTTTTTTCTGCTGTTCTCAGTTTCCTAGGTTCCCGTCTCCCGGGTCCTTATTCCCTTCTTACCACAGAAATGAACTGAACAAGGGATGGTCCTCAATGCCCGCTTCCCGAAGATGACTTTCTAGGTCAAGGGGAGACCCCTGGAAGCCCTCAGGAGCTCCCCAACATTAGGAACGTCTAGTGAAGAACCTGAAGGCCCACGGCTCAGTGTCTCTAGTTTGTTTGAAGCATTGCTTTGGCCAGGTGGGGCAGGAAGGGAGGACCGTAGGGTCAATAGTGGTCTGGCAGTAGCCTAGGGAAAGATAATTATACCAGTTTAATAAATACCTTGACTGCATACAGCTCTTTTAGTGTACTTCGAGCAGTTTCACTTCTAATATTTTACTGTCATCCTTGCAGGCCTGTAGATACAGAGTATCATTAGCAAGTTTTTATTGATGAGGAAGAGGAAGAAGTTAAAGACGCATCCAGGAATCTCCCGAACTCCTCTCCCTTTGCACTTTGATCTCCAGCACAAGTTTTCAAACTTCCGCATTAGCCCCCAGGCCTTGGCCCTAATGTTGGTTTACACGGGTTCATAAACGCCTGTAAATGAAAGATCAAAGCAGGATTTGCTCTTGGTAGTGTGAGGTGAAGACTTCGAGCATCCCTCTTTAAAAGAAAAACAAAAATGTTTTAATCCCAGAGGGCCTGCCTCCAGTTGAAGACCACTGACCCTCCCACCTTCTTCTGGGGTGTTCAGGGAAAGATGAGCCGCCGCTTCCTTTTCCAGCTATTCTTTACCTGGCAGCAACCGCCAGAGAATATGCAGGCACCAGAGGGATCCCGGGGCCTCCGTGGCGACTACCTCCTGATCTGTTACTTTATCAAGGCCCCAGTCCCCAGAGGAGAATAAAGCAGATTCTCATCACTAAAACCTTGGTTTCAAAAGCATGGCCCCCCCACCATCCCCGCCAAAAAAAACCCCACCCGTATTCTTTCATCCAAATGGAACTGGGTTTATTTTCATATCTTGCCTTTACTAAACAAAATCAAAGCTCTGGGTGCAGGAGACGGGGCAGGGCTCCGGGCGGCCGCGGCCTAGTCGCGGGCCTGCGCGCGGTCCAGCACCAGCAGCGGG
>NW_011494889.1:7393382-7418086 GCF_000754665.1 Bison bison bison | reverse complement strand
GTGTGCTCTTCCGATCTGCCATGCCAGGCCCGGGCCTCTCCTGTGAGCGCGTCGGACTGGGGCCACGGCCTGAGACTCGGGAACACATGGGCCAGGCGGCTACACAGCGGCCTTAGGACGCGACAGGGCCGCTCGAGTCCTTTCTGCCCCTTCCCGGGTGCGCCCAATGGCCTTCCCCAGTAGACGTTACCAAGGAGACCCGAACGCTGACCGCACAATGCCCGGTTGAGGCATGCTCTCAGGATACAATGCCCGGTTGAGGCATGCTCTCAGGGTACCGAGCACGAATCCTATCCCAGGATCCAGAGTCCCACATGGTTCCTCCACCCACCAATAAGCCGGCCGAGTTTGCTGTTGCGTGATCTTCAGACAGGGCCTCAAACAGGCCAGAAGGGCCCTAGGAAGTTCCTGAGGTCCAGAGCCACATTTACTGTATTAGGCTGCTCAGCCTTCACTGATCACTTAGAAATCAGTCCCACGCTCCTGTTGCCCTGGAGGCTTCTAATAGTTTGTGAACTGGTTTCAGGTGTGCTGTATTTTTCAGTCAGCAGGGAACCAGTTTCTGGAAAACTCTGAAAACATCTGGCCTTACCTAAACATCTCTTTCCTTGTAGGATTATCACTGATTTTTTTTTCCTCAGTAATTTTTTCTGATGGCACGCGTACGATTTTTAAGGAATTTTTGAAAAACACGAATACAAAAAAGAAAACATTTTTTCCTGCTTCTTTGTATACATTTTTGCACTTGTTAATTTCGTTAAATTCAACTAAGGAAAAGCTAAAATAATGGCTACCATGTATCATGGTATGTGCTAAGCACTCTAATAATATTTTGCATAATTTTCCTGGTTTATTTTGTAGCCCACTGACAAATGAAGCAGGGCAAAGACTAATAGAGTTTTGCCAAGAAAATGCACTGGTCATAACAAACACCCTCTTCCAACAACACAAGAGAAGACTCTATACATGGACATCACCAGATGGTCAACACCGAAATCAGATTGATTATATTCTTTGCAGCCAAAGATGGAGAAGCTCTATACAGTCAACAAAAACAAGACCAGGAGCTGACTGTGGCTCAGACCATGAACTCCTTATTGCCAAATTCAGACTGAAATTGAAGAAAGTAGGGAAAACAACTAGACCATACAGGTATGACCTAAATCAAATCCCTTATGATTATACAGTGGAAGTGAGAAATAGATTTAAGGGCCTAGATCTGATAGATAGAGTGCCTGATGAACTATGGAATAAGGTTCGTGACATTGTACAGGAGACAGGGATCAAGACCATCCCCATGGAAAAGAAATGCAAAAAAGCAAAATGGCTGTCTGGGGAGGCCTTACAAATAGCTGTGAAAAGAAGAGAAGTGAAAAGCAAAGGAGAAAAGGAAAGATATAAGCATCTGAATGCAGAGTTCCAAAGAATATCAAGAAGACATAAGAAAGCCTTCTTCAGTGATTAATGCAAAGAAATAGAGGAAAACAACAGAATGGGAAAGACTAGAGATCTCTTCAAGAAAATTAGAGATACCAAGGGAACATTTCATGCAAAGATGGGCACGATAAAGGACAGAAATGGTTATGGACCTAACAGAAGCAGAAGATATTAAGAAGAGATGGCAAGAATACACAGAAGAACTGTACAAAAAAGATCTTCACGACCCAGATAATCATGATGGTGTGATCACTGACCTAGAGCCAGACATCCTGGAATGTGAAGTCAAGTGGGCCTTAGAAAGCATCACTATGAACAAAGCTAGTGGAGGTGATGGAATTCCAGTTGAGCTATTTCAAATCCTGAAAGATGATGCTGTGAAAGTGCTGCACTCAATATGCCAGCACATTTGGAAAACTCAGCAGTGGCCACAGGACTGGAAAAGGTCAGTTTTCATTCCAATCCCAAAGAAAGGCAATGCCAAAGAATGCTCAAACTACCGCACAATTGCACTCATCTCACACTCTAGTAAAGGAATGCTCAAAATTCTCCAAGCCAGGCTTCAGCAATATGTGAACCGTGAACTTCCTGATATTCAAGCTGGTTTTAGAAAAGGCAGAGGAACCAGAGATCAAATTGCCAATATCTGCTGGATCATGGAAAAAGCAAGAGAGTTCCAGAAAAACATCTATTTCTGCTTTATTGACTGTGCCAAAGCCTTTGACTATGTGGATCACAATAAACTGTGGAAAATTCTGAAAGAGATGGGAATACCAGACCACCTGACCTGCCTCTTGAGAAATCTGTATGCCGGTCAGGAAGCAACAGTAGGAACTGGACATGGAACAACAGACTGGTTCCAAATAGGAAAGGCTGTATATTGTCACCCTGCCTATTTAACTTATATGCAGAGTACATCATGAGAAACGCTGGGCTGGAAGAAGTGCAAGCTGGAATCAAGATTGCCGGGAGAAATATCAATAACCTCAGATATGCAGATGACACCACCCTTATGGCAGAAAGTGAAGAGGAACTAAAAAGCCTCTTGATGAAAGTAAAAGTGGAGAGTGAAAAAGTTGTCGTAAAGCTCAACATTCAGAAAACAAAGATCATGGCATCCGGTCCCATCACTTCATGGGAAATAGATGGGAAAACAGTGGAAACAGTGTCAGACTTTATTTTGGGGGGCTCCAAAATCACTGCAGATGGTGACTGCAGCCATGAAATTAAAAGATGCTTACTCCTTGGAAGGAAAGTTATGACCAACCTAGATAGCATATTCAAAAGCAGAGACATTACTTTGCCAACAAAGGTTCGTCTAGTCAAGGCTATGGTTTTTCCTGTGGTCACGTATGGATGTGAGAGTTGGACTGTGAAGAAGGCTGAGCGCCGAAGAATTGATGCCTTTGAACTGTGGTGTTGGAGTAGACTCTTGAGAGTCCCTTGGACTGTAAGGAGATCCAACCAGTCCATTCTAAAGGAGATCAGCCCTGGGATTTCTTTGGAAGGAATGATGCTAAAGCTGAAACTCCAGTACTTTGGCCACCTCATGTGAAGAGTTGACTCATTGGAAAAGACTCTGATGCTGGGAGGGATTGGGGGCAGGAGGAGAAAGGGATGACAGAGGATGAGATGGCTGGATAGCATCACTGACTCAATGGACCTGAGTCTGGGTGAACTCCGGGAGTTGGTGAGAGACAGGGAGGCCTGGCGTGCTGCGATTCATGGGGTTGCAAAGAGTCGGACACGACTGAGCGACTGAACTGAACTGAACTGACAAATGAGCAGGCTCAGGAGTGAGTCTGCTTGAGTTTGAATTCTGGCTCTCACAGTTACTAGCTTTAACTTTGGGCAAGTTACTTAACCTCTTACTGCCACAGTTTATTCATTTGTAAAACTGACATAATAACAATCCTACCTCTCTGGGAGTTGTTGTGAGAACTAAATGAGATAATATACATAAAGCACTAGGCACAAGTTAAGTGTGCAATAAGTCAGTTATTTATACAATCCTCGCAATGATTCCAAGTGGTTCCCAAATGAAAAATTCCCACTTTGCTGATTGAGAAAACTAAAGCTTGGAGAGGTAAAATCATTTACCTGAGATAACATAACTTGTAAACTAAGGAGCTATGATTTGAACCCCAGATTCTTTGAACCCAGGATAGTAAATGACTGCTGCTATTGAGCTTTCAACTATTCACCCTACCAGTATAGCATTCCTTCTTCTGGTACATTTATTGTCAAAAATGTCCACAGTTAATAGTTAAGGGTCAACATTTAATACTTGTGTGGCCTTTGGATAAAAAAAAACACACACACACACAAAACAGGAGGGGGGAAAAAAACTCAGGTATTCAGCCTTTTTTTCTAGCAACTTTAAAATCTTCTGATCATCTTGACAGGAGCCTTTCCATTCCAATCACCCCTGAGCACACCCTAATAGTAAATGTCCCTGTCACCTTGGCCTGACTACACAGAACCAAACCCCGCAAGCCATTTCCCTTTAAGAACTGCTTTATGTTTTACTTGGTCCTTCCCCAACTCTCCATGGATGCCTCTTTCTTGTATTCAGGCCGTCTGTGCTTCCTGCCACAGGAGTCAAGGAGTGAGCACAAGGTAAGTCTTAGTTGATACCATTGGTAATGAAACAACAAGCCCCAATTCAGATTGTTTACATGTACAGTGCAAGGAAGAGCAGCCAAGGACACAAGCTCCCCACAGCCATACACAGGGCAGCACTGGAACAGAAGGGCCAGGTAACTGCAAAGCACACCCTGTTGCTGAGAAGCCGATGCCATGCTGCAGCTAGTTTACAGGCTGCAACTGGGCCCAAGAGCCGGAGGACAAGGCAGAAAGTCTCATGCATCATGGGAGCCTGAGAGGGGATAAGAAACTGTCTCACAACAGCCTCCTAGAAAGAAAGGAGGCAAGTAGAAAATGGTCTTGCTGCTCCTTACAAGCCTTGCATGCCCTCATGCTCCAGGAAGATTACAGAGTGTTCTGCCAAGATTTAGATTCAGCAACAAGTCAAGCCTGGCCTGTGTCCTATGTGGATGTGTACAAGGTCCCCAGGGCACCATGACAGAGCCATTTCCCTTCACAACCCAACTCACATGCTTCCGGAATCTTTTTCTGGCTGTTAGGAACTGAATTGTGTACCCCACCACCACCAAAGTTCGTATATTGAAGTCTGAACCCCTAGAACCTCAGAATGTGACTATATTTGAAGAGTCCAAATAGGTAATTAAGTTACAATGAGGTGATGATGATGAGCAGTAATCCAATATGACTGATGTCCTTATATGAAGCTTAGGACACAGACACTCAGAAAGGGAAGACCATGTGAAGACACAGGAAGAAAGTGGCCTCCTACAAGCCAAGGAGAGAGGCTGCATAAGAAACCAAACCTGCCAACACCTTGATTTTGGACTTCCAGCCTCCAGAATTGTGAGAAAATTAATTTCTATTGTTTAGCCACCTGATCTATGATATTTCGTTATGGCAACCCTAGCAAACTAACATACTGGCTGACTGGCTTTGCCTTCTATTTTATCCTGCCTCAAATCCCCTTCTTGTTCCTCGGTCATTCCATTCTGCCAGGAAGGATCACCTTGGCACAGGCTTGGCACTTTGGCACACCTCTGTGCACAGGCTTCTCCTTGTAAGGTTCACTGTACAGATGCCCTCTGTGTGACTCCTGCCAGGCCCATGCATCTGCCACTGCTCTGAGGCCCCTGTGTGCCCAGGCCACATGGAAAGTCCGGGCAGGCTCAAACAGAGCCTCGGGCCTGGCTTAGAGTTTGAAATTTTTAGATACCTGTCACCTGCACAGGTACTCAGTCCTAGAGGACACTAAGTCTAGGGTTACCAGATAAAATACAGGATGCTTAGTTAAATTTGAATTTCAGGACTTCCCTGGTGGTGCAGTGGATAAGAATCTGCTGCCAATGCAGGGGACACGGGTTCGATCGCTGGTCTGGGAAGATTCCACATGCCACGGAGCAGCTGAAGCCCATGCAGCACAACAGCCCAGCGCCTTTGTGCTGCAACTACTGAAGCCCACATGCCTAGAGCCTAGAACCCATGCTCTGCAATAAGAGAAGCCACCAGGATGAGAAGCCCATGCACAGCAGCTAGAGAGTAGTCCCTTCTTACTGTAGCTAGAGAAAGCCTGCACGCAGCAACAAAGACCCAGCACAGCCAAAAATAAACTAATTAGTTAAAATAAATAAAAATTATTTTTTAAAATTTGAATTTCAGATAATCAACAAATACTGCTGCTGCTGCTGCTAAGTCACTCAGTCGTGTCCAACTCTGTGCGACCCCAGAGACGGCAGCCCACCAGGCTCCCCCGTCCCTGGGATTCTCCAGGCAAGAATACTGGAGTGGGTTGCCATTTCCTTCCCCAATGTATGAAAGTAAAAAGTGAAAGTGAAGTCGCTCAGTCGTGTCTGACTCTTAGCGACCCCATGGACTGCAGCCCACCAGACTTCTCCATCCATGGGATTTTCCAGGAAAGAATACTGGAGTGGGGAATCAACGAATAGTGTTTTAGAATAAGTGTATCCTAAATATTGCATAGGCTGTACGTCTGTTAAAGAATTATCTGAAATGCAAATTTAACAGGGTTTCTGTATTTTCACTTGCTACCCTACTAGGGTCCTGTGGAGAGTCCAGGGCACGCTCCATTAAGGCACTTTGAGGGGGTTTCCTCCGGGTCCCTCAGCAGATGTCCTGTACCCAACGTTGGCCAGAAGCTGCAGCACTCGCCATGGCCTGGAGCCCAGCAGAAGCAGGGTTTCTCAGGCCCAGCTTGTCCTAATCCACATACTCAGAATAGCACCAGAGACCTGAAGTCCCCAAAGTTAGGAAGAGCAAGAATGGACAACAGATCTAGACAGAGTCCTTGGTACCCCCGACAAACCCAGAAAAAGAGACAGAATAGTTAAGAGCATTAGCTTTGGGGTCATTCAGACCTGATTCAGAGTTAGCAACGTGGCTTGAGTAAGGCCATTATAGAAACTCTCTCAACCTCAGCTGTCTCATCAGCACGGAGCTGCTGTTCCCACCTAATTCACGCTGTCATCCATTGTGAGGAGCAAAGAGACAGGGCATATCGGGCCCTAATGCTGTGCCTGACTCAAAGCAGGTGCTCGAGAGGTGCTGGCGCCACCGCTGTGGAATCTTCTCCATCTTCATGCTCCCATCTCCCTGCTCCCATCTCCCGCCCCAACGCTTCTAGCACACACAGGTTCTCCCAACATGAGTCCCAGCAGAGTCTTCTTTTCTGAAGGCCTGTAGCTCATGGCAAGCTCTGGGAGCGCCAACTCCTGGAAACTTTCCCAGGAAAATTTGGGATGCAGAGACATGGGATAGAAAACAGATGGCTACGGTTTTTTTGTGATGTGGACAGTGAAAGGTCAGTTAGCTCTGCAGGAGCAAGCACTGTGCCAAGAGAACCCAGACCATGAGATAACCATCCTCACTTCTCTAGCCTAACACTCCCCTGTCTCGGACACCTGCTGACTACTCCACCAGGTCCAGGCGGAGCAGCATCAGCTGAGCCCCAGGAGCAGATTATGTCAGCACTCGGATCCAGCAGGGTGAGCCCAGGGACATCATTCCCTGTGACACGTGACATGTGAAAAGTGACATGTTTGTTAGCAGAGAAATGAAATGGGAGAATGAGACCACCAAGGGTGACCCCTGCCATTCCCCAGATAACTGGGCCAGAAGTGGGGTATTTACCGAACAAAATAGAACAGACTTTGCCTCTTCTCTGTGGATGTTGACCTCATTCTAGTATATAGACTTTCCAAGGTGACTATTTCAAAACCGCTCTTTATTATAAGAACCAGTGTTTTATCCAGATATGTTGAGATAAAATTGTGATGAAATAAATGCACCCTAGGAAAGGCCTGGTTTCCATATTAGGAAAGTAAATTCTGCATCCAAGGACATTGGGTAATTACACCCTCGAATGTTTGTACCCTACTGAATATTATAATGACTATGAGAGAACCAGATTCTCTTCCTTTTACTGTGCATGGGTAGATTTTATCATCAGGATGTCAAGGCTACTGCAATGTTAGTACAGCCTTGATGTCAAACAGGGCCAACCCTTGGAAGCCCCCAAAACCATAGCCTGTGGAAATTCAAAGAATCCTTCCCAGGATTTCTGCAAATCCTTCGTCTCCAAATGTACTCCTCTTTCTGACTTTCACAAACTTCTTCCCACATAAAGCATGAAATATTCCAAAGTTCATAGATTTTCATGGAAATTTTGGAGCAGGAACTCGATAACAGGATCCCAACTCACAAACACAAAAATACCAATGACTTCCCAGAGAACGCTAAATGTCAAGGTGTTCACCTCTGTGAAGCATCCATGGCCTTCACTGACTTTATGACTCTTTCTAGCTCTTTCCAACCCTGCCACTCTCTTCTCTGCTCTCCACTTCTCTTTCCTCTTCCTCATAAGAAGAAGGAAAAAAGAATATTCCTCTCTCTTGTTCACGGCAAAGCAGACCCCTTTCCACTGATTCTTCACCAGCTGTAGATACCTGACTGCAGGATCTTGCCCACCTCAGTCAGCTTGGAATTTTCCTATAGAGAGATGTCTCCATCTCAGAGAAAACCTTTTCACCTCCCTACATTGAGTTCATTTCTATTGTTATAATCTAGACCTTTGAAGGATGACTCTCCTGCAAGATCAGTGGTGGTGGGTGGGTAAGTGATGAAGGAGGAGACACAGTCCTGAATCAGCATCAACAGAATCAGTGCTTTCATCACCACCATCATTACATCATCATTACCATCATCCATTTCTTGCCATTCTACACCACACTGTACCATAAGGGGTATTACAGGCATGATATCATTTCAGCCCCACAGCAGGCCTATGAGGTAGAAAGAGTGTCCCATTTCACTGCTGAGGACACTGGTGTGTACTTTGCTGTGGAAGGATCCATGGCTAGCGGAGACAGCAGGCTATACCAGGAAAGGCTTGTGAACACAAGCCTGCCTTGTGAATCAACTGAGAATTCGACTTGCCCTCCCAGGAAGAAAGCTAGGTACTACCAGATTGGGGCAGAGGGGGCAGGAAGGTCTGAACCAGGCAAAGATATGGGTTTGCTTGGGGGTTTTGGGGTGGGGGAAGGTTAGGATTTTTTTTTTTTTTTAAATGAGAGAAAAAGCTTTCACAGTGTTCTTGGGGGAAGGATAAGATACACAATTAGATGCTGTATTGGGAAATAGGAAGGCTCTGGCCCCATGGAAATAGGGAACTGGTAGGAAAGGGACCAAGACAAAGCTATGCTGGGTTTCTGGGAATAGAATCCAATTATTTTAAACCAGAGTGTTCAAAGGAACCAGGTCTGTGTGCTTGTCAATCACATTAGAGTATGGTCAGTGACCTATAGTTTATAAACATAATTTTTTATAATCTTTGAGTGATTTTTGTGGTTTTTCTCATTTCAATTTTTCTTTTGCTGTCTTTGTTATTCTTTTAGATGATGTCAGCCTACTTTATTTGTTATAAGGAACATATAAAAAGGGGGACTTTTAAATTTAGCCAGCCTACTTTATTTGTTATAAGGAACATATAAAAAGGGGGACTTTTAAATTTATTTTTTAAAATTTTGATACAATTTTAAAGGCTATTTCCATTTACAGCTATTACAAAATATTGGCTCTGTTCCTCATTTTGTGCAGTATGTCCTTGAGCCTGTCTCACCCTCAATAGTTGGTGCCTCGCACTCCCTCACCCTGTACGGCCTCTGCCCCCTCCACTGGTAAGCACTAGTTTGTTCTCTGTGACTCTGTTTATTTTTTGTTGTAATCACTAGATTGTTGTATTTTTTAGACTCTCCTCTCCCTATAAGTGATATCACACAGTATTTGTCTTTCTGACTTACTTCATTTAGTACCCAAGTACATCCATGTTGTTTCAAATGGCAAAATTTTTGCTCTTTTTTTATGGCCAAGTAGTACATATTTGTACCACATCTTCTTCATCCATTCATCTGTTGATGGACAGTTAGGTTGCTTCCATATCTTGGCTATTGTAAAGAATGCTCCTGTTGGAGGGGGGGTGGTGGTTTAGTCGCTCGGTCTTGCCTGTTGTCTGCCAGGCTCCTCTGTCCATAGGATTCTCAAGGCACGAATATTGGAGTGGGTAGCCATTCCCTTCTCCAGAGGATCTTCCCAACCCAGGGATCAAACTGGGGTCTCCTGCATTGGCAGGCACTTGAGCCACTGGGAAACCTGTAAGTTAAGAAGGGGACAACCAAATCTGCTTTATTTCAAGGACAGCTGTGAGGCTCTCAGAGATACCCATTATCATGAAGAAATCAGCTGGACAATAATTTCCAGCCCCTCAACTCCTCGTTAGCCTTTGGCACCAAAAACTTTACTGTCAACATCACGTGGACAATTGCAGCAGTTTGCTGCATGATTGTCAGAAGCCCCTGAGGCAGTGGGGCAGAAAATCTAGGCAATTCACCTAAACGCACCAAACCCTAGATGGTTAGGAGAAGCAGCTTCGTTCTAATCTCCGCTTTGTAGGAAGAGACTTGGTCAAGGGCTGCTTTTGCTTTGGCAAATGTCTTGTTTCAGGAAACCCAAAACATTTGTTTCAGTCAACAAATTCCTTTTTAAACACTCAATAGCCTGGCAGTTTCAAGAGAAAATATTTGGGTGGGTGGTTAATATTGTTTCTGAAAAGAAACAAAGGCTGAAATGTCTGTGGTTCAGACACTAGCCCGTGAAATATTAGGGCCAGGCATGTTTTGGAAAATTTTCCAGCCTGTGGAGGTGAGGAGAGGGGATGGGACATTGGAAGACGTCATTGCAGTATGGCTTTCTTCTGCACCCAGGAGCCGGTTCTCCCAGCTCCCAGGAGCAGCCCCAGCTCTGCATGTTGCTGTGTTTCCTTCAGGTCATCCACAGACCAGACCGCCCACCACGAGGAAGGCTCAGGGGGATAGAGATGGATTCTCGCCCCCCAACCCCCACTTCCCTAAGAACTGCCCCAGCCCCCACTCCCCATATTAAATGACCTCACTCCTCCCAGGACAGAGTCTAGAACTCAGATTACATCAGAGAAGTTGTCTCCCTCAGAAACTGGAATTGGGGTAGAGGTTCTGGTCAGGTACATGTGGGTGGACCCGAAAAGTCATGTCAATTCAGGGTGAGGGCCTGTCATTCCTGAGCTCCACATACATAGAAATGTGGAAATACCTCTCTCTTCAATACACTCAAACCCCCGTCAGCTGTGGGGCCCATCCATTCTCAGAGATAGAACAGAAGTTTCTTCAGCAGCCATGTGAAGCTGTTTCTCAAGGTCATACAATAATTCTCTAGAAAATCAAACCAGAATTTGGCTTTCTTAAATCCAAAGTCAACTTGTACCCTATGAATGAGAACTGCTACCTCCCCTGGAAGGCCACACAACACACACATTCGATTAGCAAGATAACGCGAATTAAAATCTGATAGTGCTGTGTGCTAAGCAGCATTGTAACCTGAAAAATTTAGGGCTATCATCAAAACAGCTAGTATTCAGCAGAAAATTACCAGGCCCTGAAATCACTGTAGCTGGCAGATCTTCCAAATTATGTATATTTTAGGTTATGAATGTTACCTTCAGCCCTATTTTTAGCTTTCCACTCCTACAAAAGCATTTGTAAGAACAGAGAAAAATCTCTGTGACAGAATCTATTAAGTGTGAACTGCTCACCTGGTTATCTCTGAGGGCAGAAACACTACAGTTTCTCTGATTGCACTTCTTTTATTTTTGGAAAGTAATACAAATAGATTTTTAAATTTTCACTTCTTCATAGTAGAACACTTAACACTTTGTAGCATTCCTCAAGGTCTGTAAATGAAATCATTAACACTTCGTCTTTTTCAGGCATGAAGTTGTTGAGAAGTCTGAAGAAACAGGATTTGCTTTTTCCTTGACATCCAAATTCTAAAACCACAGCCAGAGTGGTATTCACAACAAAGTACCAAGTTGGTGGCTTAGATTTTTCTGAGGCAGGGGTCCCCAACCTCCCAGATCTAATGCTTGATGATCTGACGATCTGAGGTGGAGCTGATGTAATAATAATAGAAATAGAAAAGTGAAAGTGAAGTCGCTCAGTCGGGTCCGACTCTTTGCAAAACAGAATGTGCAATAAATGTAATCAGGCGTTTGAATCATGCCTAAACCATTCCCCACCCCTCACCCCACCCCAGTTCGTGAAAGACTTGTCTTCCATGAAACTGGTCCCTGGTGCCCAAAAGGTTTGGGACCACTGCTCTAAGGAGTGTGTTGCATTCATACTTCCCAAAAGTGGACAAATCACCCTGGGTCTTCCTAAACCCCATGACCCAGGCTGAATGCATCACCTTCTCTCCAACAACATCAGCACAGAATGAGTGGAGGTCATCTACCTGAGGAGTTAACATTCAGGGAGATGAAAAAGTGCAGGTAGAAGGTTAACTGAGGAACAGAAGAAGGTGGGACAGGGTCCCATGGGATATGGGCCCCGCATGAGGTGGGGCCTGAGAACTGAGGCTCCTCCACCACAGCGCACCTTTCTGGAGGCCAAAACTGCTCCCTCAGGCGCTCAGGGGGGATCAGAACTTTACGCTGCATTTCAAGGGCTTCTTTCCTTGGAGGTTATGAAGAGAACCCTGCTCGGAGCACAGGGGAGAACGCGCCCTGTGAATTTCTCCAAGCTGCCAGGTGGCAACCGTCACCATCCTTTCTAACCCCTGGGTCACTCACAAGGGTCTAACTAGAGAAGCTAGGGCCTTGATGAAGCCATGATTCGTACCCACCCCTGCCACCGGTCACAAGGGGCATCAGAGACTCTGACCCCCAGCAGTGGGTCAGAGGAGCTGTCTTGACACCAGGGCATAGCATGGGACCCCAGGCCTGCAGCCGCAGCGGACGTGCAAAGGGTTTTTTCCAAGCCTTAGCTCAGCTATTGTGGGGCCAACTTTCCTCACTTTCCTGAGACTTCAGTTTCTTCATTTGTGAGACAGAGACTATTATAGTATCATCTTCAAAAGTGTGGGGATTAAATGGGAAGCAAGTAGCAGATGTGGGTTCAATCCTTGGGTCAGGAAGACCCCCTGGAGAAGGAAATAGCAACCCACTTCTGTATTCTTGCCTGGAAAATCCCATGGACAGAGGAGGCTGGCGGGGTCCATGGGGTCGCAAAAAGTGGAACATGACTTAGCAACTAAACCCCCCCGCCACCTTGAGAGTACTTTGTTAGGTGCAATAAGATGTGAGACATTGTTATGAATTCATGGGGAAACAGAGGTTCGTTGTGATACATTCACACTGAACACACGGTCCTGTCTGTTGTTGTTGTTTAGTCACTCAGTCTGTGACCTCATGGACTGTAACCTGCCAGGTTCCTCTGTCCTTGTGATTTTCCAGGCAAGCATACTGGAGTGGGTTGCCATTTCCTTCTCCAGGGGGTCTTCCTGACCCAGGGATCGAACCCGTGTCCCTTGCATGGTCAGGCAGCTTCTTTACCACTAAGCCACCAAGGAAGCCCCAAAGTCCTGTCTGTAGGAAGTACTTAATGAATATCTGAGAACAAGGAGGATTATTTTAATTATTTCAAAGTATACTGATCCCCACCCTCACCACCCACACAAGCCACAGACCAGGGGTGAAAGAGAACACAAGTCAGGAAGTGAGGGGAGGCGTACCCTCTGACCTCTGGTAGGAGCTGGAGATTCTAGGGGTGGTTTTGGAGGTACCTGGGAGCAAGAAGACCAAGCGTCAGCCTGCTATAGGCATAGATGCTTTCTTTCCTTAAAAAAAGAAAAAAGTAACAATCTTATCAGGCTTTAGTTTCCAGGCAACCATGTTCTATTGAGTCCCATGTTTTGGCAGTTCTTTGATGCGTGAGTCATATTTATGGTGAACTCTATGCAGCAACTCCATGCAAAGGAACACAGCTTAGACCCAAATTGAGAATATGGTGGGGTTTCTTAACTTTTTCTGTGCCATGGACTCATTTGGCAGTCTGGTAAAGTCTATAGGCCTCTTATAAGAATGTTGTTTCTAGATGTGTTGAAAGTAAATTGCATAGGATTATAAAGGAAACAAATGTTTTAAAAATTTGTGATAATCTACTTGCTTCATTATTAACATAATTAATAGCAAGATCGAGCAGAACTTCTTCTGTAACTATCAAAATTGTGAAAGTGATGAGAACAGGCGGTAATCCCTGATACCCCAAGCATCGGGGTGTGACAGAGACTACCTGTGGTTTCTGCTGGTGACAGGGTCAAGGGGACGGCTGGTGCTGCTGGGGTTTGTGCTGTGTTTGTAACAGAGGGAAATGCCGGATTTCATTTGGAGGTTGGTAACTTCCTAGGTCCACGAACTTCCTGAAACCTTTTCATAGTCCCCCCTGTTAGGAATCCCTTCTAAGGAAGCAAGCAATTCCAGGTTCTACCCCAGATGTAGCTTTCTCCCCGCTCCTCCATCCCCTGTTGTCTATCAAGGATGCATTAACGTGAAATCCAAGTGGGGCTCTGTATGTAGGACCACAGTCATAAGTCTCCATTGGATAAAACTTAGAGAAGATTTCCCTCCAGGACAGCAGGACCAACTCATTTATTATTTATTAGCTGGGGCATTAGGAGCCTGTTTTTAAAATTTTTTGTAATTAAAAAAAATTTTTTTTTATTGAAGTCCAGTTGCTTGGCAATGTTGTATTTGTCTAGGAGCCTCTTCTAGGCGGAGCCTCTTCTAGGCAAAGCCTCAGGAAGCCACGGTGGTGGTGGAGTGTGGGGAGGTCACAACAGGAATTAACACAGAAGACGAGAGGATTTGAAGCAGAATAGATACATGTGTATGCATGGTTGAGTTTCTTTCCTGTTCACCAGAAACTATTACAACATTGTTAACTGGCAATACCCCAGTACAAAATAAAAAGTTAAAAGAATAAAAGACGAGAGGAGAGGATGACAGCGGGAGAGGGGGACAGACTGCTGAGGGACAGACACATGTCTAGAACCAAGAGCACTTTTAACCCACACCAAGCGCCGCCTTGCTCTGATTCTGAGCAGGGCATTCTCAAGAAACACAAAACGTTTGTTAAATTACTACCCCTAAGATCAGAAGAGTAATTTATGGAGCTTCTGAGAAAGAGAAAAAGCAAAGCAGAGGAGGGGAACAAGACAAGGGCTCTGTCCATTGTATTACCATGAGCCCTCTACTCCAAAACCTGCAGTAGAATTCTATTAAAACTCACAGAATTGTTGGTACAGATGGATTTCCATTGGAACCCAGTGAAGGGACCAAGTTTTATACCAAGGATAATGTGACACTATATGAATGCAGGAGGCAGATGGACAGGGAGGCCTTGACTAGCATCTGGATCATATTCCAACAAGTGATTGACCAATTGACCAATGTAGACAAGGCACCCCAAACCCAGATGTGGCTTTCTCCCTGCTCCTCCAACCCCTATTGACTATCAAGGACGTATTAAAGTGAAAGCCAAGTGGGCTCTGTATATAGGACCACAGTCCTAAGTCTTCATTGGATAAAATTCACTTTGCTACTATGAACTGGGTTTGTTTTTTCATTCACCTTCAGATTAGGTAAATCATCCATTCAGACAGCACAGCTCTGATGACTGGCTTGGATCCAGGTTTTCAACCCTGTGCATTAAGGGTCCAAGTGGAATTTCACACCTACTGGTTCCATCATTTATAACTGTCCTCATTTGGGGAGGCGTGAATTTTCAGCTAGACTGAAAACAAGATGTACAGTCCTCTGGAAACCTCCATCTCACCAAAATTATAATTAAAAAATACAATAGGAAAAATAAGCTTTGAATTGAATAGACTTGACAGATGCTAGATAAGCACTCCACATACTCAGCTCAAGTTTGTTAATTAACACAGACTTTGCTTATTACATTAAGTTAAAATACTGCAAAAGCAAGCAGGGTATGTATTAGAGTTTTTTAGAGAAGTAGAACCAATTAAATATTGATATAGCGATTTGTTATAAGGAATTGATTCACACAACTGTGGAAACTGAAAAGTCTCAAGATCTGTGGTCAGTGAGCTGGAGATCCAGGATTGCTGAAGCTGTAAGTTCCAGCCCAAGACTGGTAGGTTGGAGACCTGGAAGAGCCCATGTTCGAGTTCAAGTCCAAAGACAGGAAAAACTTTGAGTCTCAGATCAAGACAGCCAGGTAAGGAACTTCCCTAGCGGTTCAGTGGTTGAGAATCCACCTTCTAATGCACGGGACACAGGACTGATCCTTGGTCTGGGAACTAAGATCTGCCGTTCCTTGGGGCAACTAAGGCTGTGTGCAGAAACTACTGAGCCCGAGTGCTGCAACTAAGATCCTGCGTGCCTCAACTAAGACCTGATACAGTCAAAAAGTAATTAATTTTTTTTTTTTTTGAAGACAGGCAGGAGGAGTTCTGCTCACTCAGACTTTTGTTCTTTTCAGGCCTTCACTGGGTTGGAAGGGCTCATCCACATGCAAGAGGGCAAGCTGCTTTACTCCATCTATGGATGCAAAAGTTCATCGCGTCCAAAAACATCCTCACAGACACACCCAGAATAATGTGTACCAAATGTATGGACACCTCATGGCCCATCAAGTCAGCACATAAAAGTAACCATCACTGAGTCTAACAACGTATTCCAATTACGTGAGGTGAAAACAGACAAAGTTGATCCATTCTGTAAACGGTCAGGAGAGGGGCTGCTGCGGAGGGGCTTCTGATCAGCGGCAGTGTCTTACTTCCTGAGTTGATGGCGGTTACACAGGTATCTCATGTTGTGAACATTTACTGAGCTATATACTTGGGATTTATATCCTTTTCTGAATGTATGTTATACTCCAATTCCATGGACTTTAAAAAGAAGGTGGGAGGCGGTGTACTTGGTCTATTGGGAACTTCTGTTGAAATGTTCTAGGAGATAGTGAAAGTTGCTCAGTTGTGTCTGACTCTCTGCGACCCCATGGACTGTACAGTCCGTGGAATTATCCAGGCCAGAACACTGGAGTGGGTAGCCTATTCCTTCTCCAATGAATCTTCTCAACCCAGGAATCAAACCAGGGTCTCCTGCATTGCAGGCAGATTCTTTACTAACTGAGATATCAGGGGAGCCCAATACTATCAGGGAATTATTATCTCTGGGAGATAACATGTTTTCTTGGCTGGTATCTTTCAGCCTCTCAGATTCCTGGATGGGGAACAGAATCCTACAGTCCCTGCTTTGATTCCCTTAAATTAAAGCCCAGTTGGGTTGAGGAGCATCTCTTACGCCTCATGTGGAGTTCCTGACAGGAAGGACAAGGCTCATCTTGGCCAGGGGACCCTCACGCTACTGCCAAAAATACAGGACCCAGTCCAGTCCATATAAGGCCACAGCTGCAAAATCTAGGCAAAACTGACCACACTGAGTTAACATCACGCAGCCAAGTTTTCTTCCATTTTTGTTTCTGTCCTGCTCCCCCAGAGTCTCTTTCTGAACATTCTTGCTTTGAAATTTCTGGGCAGAAAGAAACTGATTTAAAACCCGATTCATATCTGGCTCTGGGGAAAGCCACAGCACAAATGAGCTTTGGACGATTTTTTGAAGGCATATTGTCTGAAGAAATTGTTTTTTCCTCTTAATTCTTCCAAGTGCATATTCTTTGAGACTCAAATCCAGAGGCACCCAGGGAGATAAAAAATTGACTGGTTAGGTTAACCAAGGCAGAGAGCCAAGTTAAACTGCTTGGCCTCCAAATTAAAATGCTGGCCTGAATCAAGTGCCTTGTTAAAATTCTTAAATTGAGTTTCTGTTTTCATTTGGTAAAGTATTTACTTAGGCATCATGTCAATGCTGGAAAAAGTCTAACCTGGTGTGGGATTGTACAGCCACCCACGAGCTGACTGGCCTTTGGCACATTATTTAACTTCTCTGAGGCTGTTTCCTCAAAGTTGGGTGTTGTGGGATGGATTTCAAATATACAAAGTGCTGAAGTCATTATAGTTACTCTGATGACTAATACATATTCATCATTGTTGTTATTTCAACATCCTGAGAAGTCCAATGTGGGTCTGGCCTAAGAAGTCAAGGTAGTTTGAGGTAACCATTTCTTTCTCCAGACGATCTTCCCAACCAAGGGATTGATCCCAGGTATCCTGCATTGCAGGCAGATTCTTTATCATCTGAGCCGCCAGGGAAGCCCAAATAGAAGATAAACCCTTTTATTCTTCAGGAAGTTTGTAACTTTCCATTCAACAGCATTTAAATAGAATCTAAACGAGGTTCAAGTCATCAATAGGTCTTGAATCTACCAGATTAGAATATTTTCAATTACGTATGCTTGTCTTCAATAAAATAGAATAAATGAAATGTATTTTAAATAGCTTTATTATGCTTGGCTTCTTACTTGTATTATATTTGATTGAATCTTTTGATGACTTGAGTGAAGGCAGGAGAGTAGTGCACTTAATTGCATTTTGATGAACTTAACGGATTTTTAAATCTTGATAATCATAATTCACAATGACAAAAATAATTCAAAAATACATAATAAATGTATTTAAGAATTGACAGTGAATTAACATTGAAGAAATTTGGGGTGGGGCATCCCAATTTAACTTTTTTCCTAGCCTTAGAAAAATAATTTCTTACATAGTACGTTACAAAGGATAATATTAACAGTACTGAGGCTGATTTTAACAAGCATTTTAAAGATGTGGTTACTGGAGAATATAATGAGGTTCTTCTCCCAGCAGGAACTAGAGAAACTTTCTCTTCCTTAAATTATCATGTCAGATAAATCCAAGGTATGGGCTGAAAAGAAAATAATTATGTAATCCCTCTGCTTCAACATATCTCTTTTTTTTAGGGAACATAAACTATTAGTAATATACTAGAGAGAATTTTAATATGTGAGTCATAGCCTATGAATCATGGTAACACATCAAAAGGCTCTGATTGGGAAAAACTGAATTATATTCCTATTCCCACACTAAAATAATAACCCTCTTCTCTTCCCACAGGGCCAGGGGAAAACATGGTTTTTCAGCAGTGAACTTTAACTTCTTTTCTTTATTTCTTCCCAATTTGATTTTTATGGGGATCCAGTCTAGGATGGCTGGCTCCTTGAAGACTTACATTATTTAGGGCCCTTTTCCATCCAGCATGTAATTCACACTCACTCTCTCTCTGTCTCAAATTTCTTGCCCTCATTTGCTGTTATTTCTACAAAGATAAAAACACTAGGTGATTTTTTTTTTTAGCTTCAAAGCATTTTTATAATTATCTCATTGGATCATCTCAGCAACTTTGTAGAAAAATAGAAGTGATTCCCCATTTCTGCAGACCAGGAAACTTAAGCATGAGAGGTTAAGTGACTTCCCAAGGCCCAAGCCCCATAGTACCAAGTTAAGTAAATCAAGTCCCTTATCATCTTGATGGACTACAGGCTGCACGGTTGTCAGGGCAGGCAGAAGGAGTGATGGATGGTGGGTTGCTAACAGACACAGTCAGGGCACGGACACTTTTTTTCATAGCAAAGAGCACAGAAATTTACAGAGATGGCTCCATGGTGCAGGAGACAAGAAGACAAGGCAGACAGAGGAGCTCTGGGCTCCCAGGCCTTGGACCTCCTCCCCTCCTGTCTAATTACAGCATGTCAGGCCCTTAACCTTGTCATTACCTATCACTGCATCCTGTCTGTAGCTCACTCTCAGACTGCTCTCCTCTCCTCCCCACTAACTCTATCAATATCCCAGTTCCAGCAACCCCACAACCCCACTGAGCCCTACCATCCTACAACCTACAGATCTCCCTGCTCGCAGCTTCTTCATGTCGCCTCCTCTCTCCTTATTCACCAGCTTCTATAACTATTCAATATGATCACTCGCTCATGCCTCCACGGCTTTGCTCCTCTCTTAACTTAAGGCCTTCTGATGAAATCATAACTGTGGTTAATTTAACTCTCCACCAGCTCTGGGCCCGCATCTCCCAATGACTGGACAAAAGCACCCAATCACACTCTCTGCTGCTGCTGCTAAGTCACTTCAGTCGTGTCCGACTCTGTGTGACCCCATAGACGGCAGCCCACCAGGCTTCCCCGTCCCTGGGATTCTCCAGGCAAGAACACCGGAGTGGGTTGCCATTTCCTTCTCCAGTGCATGAAAGTGAAAAGTGAAAGTGAAGTTGCTCAGTCGTGTCCGACTCTTAGCGACCCCATGGACTGCAGCCCACCAGGCTCCTCCATCCATGGGATTTTCCAGGCAAGAGTACTGGAGTAGGTTGCCATTGCCTTCTCCATCACACTCTCTAGTCACCCTTTAAATTCATGATAGTCAAGTGGGACCAGAATGTGCCCTGTTGTTCCATCACTAAGTCATGTCCGACTCTTTGCAACCCCATGAACTGCAGCACACCAGGCTTCCCTGTCCTTCACTATCTCCCAGAGTTTGCTCGAACTCATGTCCATTAAGTCGGTGATGCCATCCAACCATCTCATCCTCTGTCTCCCTCTTCTCACCCTGCCCTCAATCTTTCCCAGCATCAGGGTCTTTTCCAATAAGTCAGCTCTTTGCATCAGGTGGCCAAAGTATTGGAGCTTCACCATCAGTCCTTCCAATGATTAGTCAGGATTGATGATGCCCTACAAACATACTATTAATATATGAGTTGGTAAAAAAATTCGTTTCGGGTTTTCCATAATATCTTACAGAATGAATATTTTGACCAACCCAATACTTACTAGTCTATTCTCTCTGCCACTCCCAGATTTCATACCTTCTCTTCATTCTCCAAACATTCAGTACCTCCTCCCCAAGCTCCTTCTCAGCAACCTTGTTGCCTACATCACCAAGCAAATAGAAGCCATCAGAAAAGACCTCCTACACACTCCCCGCACCCCACCCCCTGCAACTGTGTCTGCACACTCAGCCTTCTCCCCTGTTACTATGGTGAACCATCCTGCTCTGACCAAGCCCCCAACCTATGGGTTCAAAACACCTTTCACCCACTCAAGGAAGTTGCTTCAGCCCATGTCTTCTCTCTCCTGCACCATCACGTCTTCTCTCTCTTGAACCATTCCCATCAACGTAGAAACATCTCTGGACTTCCCTGACAGTCCAGTGGTTGGGAGTCCACCTACCAATGCAGAGGACACAGTTCCATCCCTGGTCAGGCGATTTCCATATGCTGCGGAGCAACTAAACCCGGCGCCACAACTACTGAGCCCACGTGCTGCAGCTACTGAAGCCCAAGAAAGAGCCTAGAGCCTGTGCTCTGCAACAAGCAAAACCCCCGCAATGAGAAGCCCGCCAACAGCAACTACAGAAAGCCCACGTGCAGCAACAAAGACCCAGATCAGATCAGATCAGTCGCTCAGTCATGTCCGACTCTTTTCGACCCCAACAAAGACCCAGTGCAGCCATAAATAAATTAATAATATAAAATGTTTAAAAGGAAACATCTCTATTTCTTCTATCACTGCCTCTTCCAGCTACCAGCCTATTTCTCTTCTTTCCTTTACAACAAAATTCTTTCTGTCCTTCTGACATCACCAGTGTCCCTCCTCTTTTCTCCCTTGAATCCTCCACAACCAGGCTTTCACTCCCACCACTCTCCTGAGTAGCTCTCAAGGTCAGCAATGGTTTCCTGTCACCTATCAGCCCTCTTTCTACTCGACCCATCAGCAAAATGTGACACAGCTGATGTTCCTTCCCTCTTGAACCTCTATCTTGACATCAAGGACACCCACGCCACCACGCTCTCCTAGCTCTCCTCCTGCTTTTTAGCCACTTTTCTCAAGTTCCTTTGCTGCTTTTTTCATAACCATCTTTAAATGTCAGTGTGCTCCAGGGCTCAGTATTGGACCTGTTCTCTCTTGTATCCATAACCAATTCTGAGAGAATCTTGTATGGTTTTAGGGCTTTAAATATGTGTATAATGACTCTCAAATTTTTAATCTTCAGCAAGAACCTCTCTGCTGAACTTCATACCCACTTATTCAACTGCTACTTGAAACTCACTTGGATTTTGACCGAACCTCTTCGTGGGCTCCTAACGAGTTCCCAATTCACCCACAAGCCATTCTAGTCATCTTCCCTGTTTCAGCTCAAGGCAAATATATTCTTCTAGGTGCTTAAACCAAAGACATTGCTATGATCCCAGACCGCTTCCTTTGTCCCCCATCACATATCAGTCTGTTAGCAAATCTCATTGACTATACCTTGGCATCCAGTCCCATCACTTCATGGCAAATAGATGGGGGAAAAATGGAAACAGTGACAGACTTTATTTTCTTGGGCTCCAAAATCACTGCAGATGGTGACTGCAGCCATGAAATTAAAAGACACTTGCTCCTTGGAAGAAAAGCTATGACAAACTTAGACAGCATATTAAAAAGCAGAGATTTTTTGCCTAAAGAGGTCCATCTAGTCAAAGCTATGGTTTTTCCAGTAGTCGTGTATGGATGTGAGAGTTGGACCATAAAGAAGGCTGAGCACCAAAGAATTGATACTTTTGAACTGTGGTGTTGGAGAAGACTCTTGAGAGTCCCTTGTATAGCAAGGAGATCAAACTAGTCAATCCTGAAGTGAATCAATCCTGAATATTCATTGAAGGGACTGATGCTGAGGCTGAAGCTCCAATATTTTGGCCACCTGATGCAAGGAGCTAACTCACTGGAAAAGACCTTGATGCTGGAAAAGATTGAAGGCAGGAGGAGAAGGAGATGACAGAGGACACGATATGGTTGGATGGCATCACCAGCTCAATGGACATGAGTTTGAGCAAGCTCCAGGAGATGGTGAAGGACAGGGAAGCCTGGTGTTCTGCAGTCCATGGAGTTGCAAAGTGTCAGATATGACTTATCGACTGAACAACAACAATCTTCAAAGCATATCCAAAATCCAACCATTTTCCATATCCTCACTGCTGCCACTCTTTTTCAAACTGCTATCATCCTTTGCTTGGATTACTGCGATAGCCTCCTAGCAGGTCTCCCTGCTTCTGTCCTTGATCCCCTACAGTCTATCCTTAATAGAGCTTCCAGAATGATCTGGTTAAATTTAATCACTCCACTACTTAAAACTTTCCAGTGCGTTCCATTTCATGGAGGGACAGGCTTTAGCATGGACTATAGCCCCCACCTGATCTTGCCCCTCAGCTCTTGACTCTCCTCCCCTCTCCCCCACTCATTCTGCTCCAACCATACCACCCTCCTTGGCCATAAGCCAGGTATCTGCTTCAGTCTGACACTTTCTGCTCTGCCTGGGAAAAACACTTTTTCTCTCTAAACCTCACTTTCTTAATCATGAAATGGGAATAATGCCATCCACTTCATAGGACAATTGAAGGATTAAATGCAATAGTTCATGTAAAGTACTTACTACAGTGCCTGACATGTAGTAGGCCCTTGGAGAATGGAAATTAATTTTACTAGTAGTGAGAAAAGTTATAGGAGCTGCAGGTGCTTGGCATGGAAAGAATCTTACTGGTAACTTAAAAGGCGGTTATCTGTTATCAAAGGGATGCAGACAAGTTGCTTACCATTTCCATGGAAGAAATATGCTTTAGCTACAACAGGGAAGAGTCTCATTCAGCCTAGGAAAGATGTGCCTAGTTTTTATTTTTACTTTTTATTGATGTATAATTGATTTACAGTGTTTTGGGTGCAAAGTGATTCAGATATAGATAGATAGATAGATAGATAAAATATATATTCTTTTTTTCAGATTCTTTTCCATTATAGGTTATTACAAGCTATTGAATATATTTCCCTGTGCTATATAGTAGGTCCTTGGTGATTATCTATTATATATAGCAGTATGTATCTGTTCATCTCAAATTCCAAATTTATCCCTCCCCACCTCTTTCCCCTTTGGTAACCATAAGCTTGTTTTCTATGTGAGTCTCTCTTTTATAAATAAGTTCATCTGTACCATTTTTTTTTAGATTCCACATACAAGTGCTACCACATGCTATTTATATTTCTCTGTCTGACTTTATTTAGTATGATAATCTCTAGGTCCATCAATATTGCTGCAAATGGCATTATTTTATTCTTTTTATGGCTAAGTAATATTTCATTGTATATCTATACCACATCTTTATCCATGCATCTATCGATGGTCATTTCGGTTGCTTCCTTGGCTATTGTAAATAATGCTGCTGTGAACACTAGGGTGTATCTTTTCCAGTTAGAGTTTTCCTCTTTTCTGGGTATATAGCCTGCAGTGGGACTACTGGATTATATGGTAGCTCTATTTATAGTTTTTTAAGGAACTTCCATACTGTTCTCCATAGTGGCTGTACCAATTTGCATTCCCACTAACACTGGAGGGTTCCCAAGTGAGTCCAATTTTAAGAGAAAGTAACCATGGAAGTAGGCTTTTCTAGAGAATCTCTGACATTGCATTGATATAGACTTTTTTTTTTTTTAATCTAGTCACAGACACCCTGGACCTTTGGGTTGAGAAGTCCAAGGTCAGAAAAGAGCCACAAACATGGCTCTTCCTCAAAAAGGCTGCAAACTCCATAGCAAAATGGGGCAGCTGATCAGACCTTTGTAAGCTAATAAGGGTACATTGCAAGTCCCATATTCCATTTGTTCAGTTCCCCTCTCTGCCCTTTTTAAAATCTGTATTTTAAATTTTCATCTTCTCAGCTTGCATTTTTCCCCGTCTCCAGTCACACTGATGTAATTCAAGCACTTAGCTTTGAAAACATCAGGTTCTTATAAAAGCTGATGAAAGACAACTCATCAAGATGAGAAGGAGAAAAGCATGCTCTCTTTTCTGGAAGCTGGAGAAAAATAGGTGCTCTTCTGCATCATAAAATATCCTTGCAAATATTGACTTCTAGCAAAAAAAATCTGGTATGATACTGGTATTTCAGAAATTGCCTTGAAAAATAACCTTTAGCCCTTAAAATACTGTTTATCTCACCACCTAATTTGTTACTTGGTAGTAATTCTATTAAAATTGACATCTCTGTCTTCTAAACATGTGTGAGTTTTATGCGTTAGGCAGGAAGAAGATTATCATCCTTCTCCCACAGGCAAAGAGGTAAAAGAAAATTCAGGACTTCATTGAATTTTTATTTAAACAACAAGTTTGAAAGTCTGTGTCTCACTTGAATTAATAGCATTAGCAGATCAGGGTGACTGGATCCTCAGCTCATCTATAAATCAGTGGTTCTCAGCTTTGGCTGCATCTTAGAATCACCTAGTGGGGACTGGCTGGATGGG
>NW_011494889.1:7392014-7393282 GCF_000754665.1 Bison bison bison | reverse complement strand
CTATGATTAACCCAAACTCATACCATTTACAATATAATTCCTCTTATTATTTCCAAATAATAAAAGCCCTTTTATTTTGGTGTTAAAATTTTGTTTAGTAATATCCTACTTTTAGAAAAACAAAATCCTCAGATTTCTCTTTTAAGCACTCCAAATTTTTTCTTTACAATGAGATTTTTGCCTGGTGGTAAAAATTTTAAAGGCAATTAACCCTCTTCCTCCTCATAAGCAAAATAAAAGCACTTTAATTTAATTAGAGGATACCTTTGTTTACTACAACTCTGTCCCAGAAGCAAAGGTGTCTCTAATGTCTCCTTTGGTGTCTGTATTTCTATATATTCTTTTTTAAATTTCTTATTTTTTATTGGAGTAGAGTTGATTAACAATATTGTATTAACTTCAGGTATACAGCAAAATGATTCAGTTATATGTATAGATGTATCTATTCTTTTTCAAATTCTTTTCCCATTTAGGTTACTATAGAATATTGGACAGACTTCCCGGTGCTATACAGTAGGTCCTTGTTGGTTATCTTCTTTTTTCTTAATTTTTTAGGTTGCACCAATGTATCTTATTTCTCCATCCAGGGATTGAACCCATGCGCCTGCATTAGGAGTGCAGAGTCTCAACCACTGGACCACCAGGGAAGTCCCTGATTATCTATATTAAATACAGCAGTGTGTACATGCCAATTCCAAATTCCCAATCAGTCCCTCCCCCTCCCCCTTTCCCCCTGGTAACCATAAATTCATCCTCTAAAGTCTGTGTGTCTTTCTGTTTTATAAACAAGTTCATTTGTATCATATTTTTTAAGATTCTGCATGTAAGTGATATCACATATTTGTCCTTCTCAGTCTAAATTAGTATGATAATCTCCAGGGCCATCCATGTTGCTGCAAATCTAGGTATTCTATATAGAGCTGCACTAATACTGTAGCCAATTATCACATGTGGCTCTTTAAATCTGAATTAGTTCAAATTAGAAATTCAGTTCCTCGGGAAGACTAGCCACGTTGTAAGTACTCAATAGCCACCTGTGGGTGCCCAGATATTGAATATTTCCATCACTGCAAAAAGTCCCTACAGGATAGCACTGAACTCAAGAGTGTGACTTAGTTCATCCAACTGTTGCAGGAAGGGGCTCTAGAGTGGACTCTTGGCTAACACTCGAAAATGAATTGCCCAAGGAGGCAACGTACTAACTAAGCGAGACTTTATTGGGAACGGGTGGCTGGGCGGAGAGCAGAAGGGTAAGGGAACCCTCTACC
>NW_011494889.1:7373190-7391914 GCF_000754665.1 Bison bison bison | reverse complement strand
GTGAATAGAATTACTAGGGAGTTTAGTCTGGCCCCAGCCTGGGGTATGCTATGCTACGCTAAGTCACTTCAGTCGTGTCCAACTCTGTGTGACCCCATAGACGGCAGCCCACCAGGCTCCCCCGTCCCTGGGATTCTCCAGGCAAGAACACTGGAGTGGGTTGCCATTTCCTTCTCCAATGCATGAAAGTGAAAAGTGAAAGTGAAGTCGCTCAGTCGTGTCGGACTCTTAGCGACCCCATGGACTGCAGCCTACCAGGCTCCTCCATCCATGGGATTTTCCAGGAAGAGTACTGGAATGGGGTGCCATTAAGGCTAGGTAAAATTAAATCAGAATTTCTGGAGGGGGGTGCAGGTACTAGTGTAATATTAAGCAAAACACAGGTGACTCTAATGTGCCTCCAGGGCTCAGAACCACTGGCACTGCCAAACGAACATTTCCTTGTTAACTTGAAGGAGAGTTTTATCCCTCATTCATCAGCACTTTCTGATTTGCCAGGACTTTCTTGACAAATAAAAGGCTCCATTAGCAGAAAGAGACTATGATTAACCCAAACTCATACCATTTACAATATAATTCCTCTTATTATTTCCAAATAATAAAAGCCCTTTTATTTTGGTGTTAAAATTTTGTTTAGTAATATCCTACTTTTAGAAAAACAAAATCCTCAGATTTCTCTTTTAAGCACTCCAAATTTTTTCTTTACAATGAGATTTTTGCCTGGTGGTAAAAATTTTAAAGGCAATTAACCCTCTTCCTCCTCATAAGCAAAATAAAAGCACTTTAATTTAATTAGAGGATACCTTTGTTTACTACAACTCTGTCCCAGAAGCAAAGGTGTCTCTAATGTCTCCTTTGGTGTCTGTATTTCTATATATTCTTTTTTAAATTTCTTATTTTTTATTGGAGTAGAGTTGATTAACAATATTGTATTAACTTCAGGTATACAGCAAAATGATTCAGTTATATGTATAGATAGAAATTCAGTTCCTCGGGAAGACTAGCCACGTTGTAAGTACTCAATAGCCACCTGTGGGTGCCCAGATATTGAATATTTCCATCACTGCAAAAAGTCCCTACAGGATAGCACTGAACTCAAGAGTGTGACTTAGTTCATCCAACTGTTGCAGGAAGGGGCTCTAGAGTGGACTCTTGGCTAACACTCGAAAATGAATTGCCCAAGGAGGCAACGTACTAACTAAGCGAGACTTTATTGGGAAGGGGTGGCTGGGCGGAGAGCAGAAGGGTAAGGGAACCCTCTACCACAAGGCTCACAGTCCCAGATTTTACGGTAGTGGGGTTAGTTTCTAGGTTGTCTCTGGCCGATCATCTTGCTTGGCCTATATTTGGTCTGACTCAGTCCTTGCTGGCATGAGCATCTCTCAGCCAAGAGAGATTCCAGCGTGAAGGATTCTGGGAGGTTGGCAGGACAAATGGGCTGGCATCCCCTCCCTCTTCCTTTTGTCCCCACCCAAATCCTCCCTGTTAGTTTTCAGTGGCATCTCCCTGCTCTTTATGGGGACCGCCTGTCATGAGACAACACAGGCAAGTGATTATTATCAAGCCTGGCCATGGCAGGCAGTTTCAGTCAACATTCCCTAACACAGCTGTACGTGGTTTCACTCCTGGACTTTAATGGAAAACGGAGGCCCACCGCCCTCACAGTAGAAGAGTCAGCTTCTCCAGGTCTGAGCTGTGAGGTGGTGATGGAAGTGAGAAGTCTTTTTCTTCTGAAGAGTTAAGCCTTCTCAAGTGCCAGTAATATCATTCTGTGTACAAATTGGATTGAAAAGCTGACCACTCTGTCAATCTAGAGAAAACTGTGATCACTTTAGCTGCAAAGACTTCACCAGGAAAACAAACGTAGCTGCTGACCTGCTGTTCATTTCTCCCCGCTGACTAACTGCTAGGACCTCTACAGTGAAGGCCCCAGGGAGGTGCATGTGACCTCACCCCACACTGGCACTTCAGACAGATGAATCTCAATGCCACTAGGCAAGAGAGCTGAATACACAGGAGACTGCTGTTCACCCAACATTTGTCAGAGCTGAAAAGTTACCATCTTTGATTTATTCCTTTCCTCTCTGCAGAAGGGCAGGATTCCCAAGCAGCAAGGGCCAGGTGGGCCCTGGGTTCTGCTCTGAGCTTTCCTCTGGTTGGCAGGCAGCAGAGCTCTGAGTGCAACTGTTGCACTCAGGGCCCAGAAATGAGGGCTCCAGGCTGTGGTCCACTCCCTGGGGAGGCAGAGCAGGGTACCCTGTGCAGAAGCCAAATGGGAGCAATAACACTCCCTGATCCTTGCCATGATGGCTGTAGAGAGTTTCTGCCTCTGTCAGATGCAAAACCAGATGCATAGGTGTGTTCACACATATTACTGAGACTTAGTCGTGTCAGCAATTCTCTGATCACACATTTTTCCTTTGAGTTAACAGTGGGAATATACCTACATTTCCCTACTTTAAAGTTTGAAAAGTGTTCAAATGTGTAGTAAATGTTCAGAGGAAAGGAGCTTGGTCCTCGGCAAATTATTGAATGGCAGGGGTTGGCAAAGAGTATTGATAAAGTGGACTAGGGTGACTGAAGGCAGTGACATGGACGGGGAGACCCTCACTGCAAGGCAAATGCAGGATATGTGTGACTTTGTGGCTCCGGAGGTGTGAGGTCTTTGGCTTTGACTGTGAAGGGATCTAACCTCAGATGGCTCCTTCACTGAGCTAGTCATTAGCAGAGCTCGGGAGACAGGCTAACACTCTAAGTTAGCTTATTAAAAGAATTAGGACTCCATGCATCCTCTGCAGCGGGCACAGGTTCCATCCTGGTCAGGGGACTAAGATTCCTCATGCCCTCTGATGCAGCCAAAAAAAAAAAACTTCTGCTCAGCCCAGGAGCCCAGAGCTTGGCTCAGGATTCCAAATGTGTAAGGACTGGAATGGCAAGGACTTAACCCATCAAAGCAATAATGACAGCTCTAAAAATATAGTGAGAGGGCAATTAGGCAAATAAATAGATAAATTTTAAAAAAAGAAGAAATAAAAGGCTTCCAATTGGAAAGGAAGAAACCAAATGATCTCTTTTTGAAGATGACATCATCTTACATATAGAAAATTCTAGGGGCTTCCCAGACAGCTCCATGGTAAAGAATCCACCTGTCATGCAGGAATCACTTGTTCAGTTCCTGATCTGGGAAGATCCCACAAGCAGCAAAGCAACTAAGCCCTGTGCTCAACAAGTACTCAGCCTGTGCTCTAGCGCCTGGGAGCTGCAACTACAGAAGCCCAAGCGCCCTAGAGCCTGCGCTCTTCAACCAGAGAAGCCACTGCAATGAGAAGACTGCACACAACTAGAGACTAGCCCCCACTCACTGCAACTAGACAAAAGCCCACGCAGCAAGGAAGACCCAGCGCAGCCAAAAATATATAAAAAATAAATAAAACTATAGAAAAGAAAACCCTAAGAAATCCAGTAATAAAACATTAGAACTAATAAACGAATTCAGCAAGGTCGCAGAATACAGATTAATGTACAAAATTTAATTTGTATGTATTCTGTACAAAATCTAATTGTTTCAATGAACAATACAAAAATGAAGTTAAGAAAATTTCCTTTACAATCGCATCAAAAAGAATAAAAGACTTAAGAATAAATGCAACAAAATAAACGCAAAATTTATATTCTTCGAATTACAAAACTTTCTTGAGAGACGAAGACCAAAATAAATAGAAAGATATCCCATGTTTATGGATCAGAAGACTTGACATTGTTAATTTGGTGATATGCTTCCAATTAATCTATAGATTCATTATAATCCTGGTCAAAATCCCAGCCAACTTTGTGCAGAAATTGGCAAGTTGGCGCCAAAATTCAGAGTATTGCAAGCAACCTAGAATAGCCCAAACAGTCTTGAAAAAGAAAAACAAAATTGGAGGACTTACACTTCCCAATATTAAAATAGGACTGAGCTACAGTAATCAAAACAGTGTGATACTGGCATAAGGACAGACTTATAGATAAATGGAATAGAATTGTTGTTGTTGTTCTGTCACTGTTATGTCTGACTCTTTGCGACCCCATGGACTACAGCACACCAGGCCCCTCTGTCCTTCACTATCTCCCAGAGCGTGCTCAGATTCATATCCATTGGGTCGGTGATGCTGTCTAACCATCTCATCCCCTGCCACCCCCCTTCTCCTTTTACATTCAATCTTTCCCAGCATCAGGATCTTTTCCAATGAGTCAGCTCTTCACATCAGGTCCTAGAGTTTCAGCTTGAGTCCTTCCAATGAATATCCAGGGTTGATTTCCTTTAGGATTGACTGGTTTGATCTCCTTGCAGTGCAAGGGACTCTCAAGAGTCTTCTCCAGAACCACAATTCAAAAGCATCAATTCTTCAGCTCTTAGCCTTCTTTATGGTCCAACTTTCACATCTGCACAGACTACTGGAAAAACCATAGCTCTGACTATATGGACCTTTGTCAGCAAAGTGATGTCTCTGCTTTTTAATATCTGTCTAGGTTTGTCATAGCTTTCCTTCCAAGAAGCAAGCGTCTTTTAATTTCATGGCTACAGTCACCATCTGCAGGGACTGAACAGAATTGCAACTCTAGATATAAATCCTCACTTTAATGATTTTTTTTTTTTTTGTCACTTGAGTTTTGACAAGGGTGCCCAAACAATTCTATGGGGAAAGAATAATCTTTTCAACAAGCTGCACAGGGATGACTTGATGTCCCCTTACTTATACCACACACAAAAATTAACTCAAAATGGATCATGGACTTAAATGGAAGAGCTAAAACTACAAACTCTTGGAAGAAAACATAGAAGTAAATCTTTGTGACGCTGGGTTAGGACTCATAGTATAAGCAACAAAAGAGAAAATAGATAAACTGGACTTTATCAAAATTGAAGACTACTGTGCTTCAACTGATACCATCAAGAAAATAAAATGCCAACCCACAGACTAGAGGAAAATACTGGTAAATCATGTATCTAATAAGAGATTTGCATCCAGAACATATAAATAACTCTTGCAACTTAATTATGAAAAGACAACAGAATTTTTAAATGGGCAAAAGATCTGAATAAGCACATTTCTCCAAGGAAGATATACAAATAATCAATAAGTACATGAAAAGACGTTCAAAAATGTCTCATTAGCCATTGGGGAAATGCAAATTAAAACCACAATGAAATATCACCTCTCAAAAAGTATAATAAAAGAGAAAAAAAATGTTTATGAGCATGTGGAGAAATTGGGACCCTCATACATTGTTGATAAGAATGTGAAACTGGAGCAGCCACTTTGGAAAACAGTTGGCAGTTGCCCAAAATAATAAGACTAGAGTTAAGATATGACCAGGGATTCCACTCATCGATATACAGCCAAGACAACTAAAACATGTCCACACAAATACTTGCATGGGAATGTTCATAGCAGCATTGCTCATAATACCTTAAACCTGGAAACAACTCCAAATGCCTGTCAACTGATGAATAGATAAACCAAATGTTTGTATATGTACACGATGGAATATTATTGGGCAATAAAAAGGAATGAAGGGGGCTTCCCCAGCAGTCCAGTGGTTAAGAATGCGCCTTGCAAATCAGAGAATTCAGGTTTCATCCTTGGTTGCAGAATTAACATTGCACATGCCACAGTGTGCTCCCCTGAGAAGGAATGAAATATTGTACTGATACATGCTACAGTATGAATGAGCCTCGAAAATACTGTGCTAAGGGAAAGAAGCCAGACACAAAAGATCACCTATTACATGACTGTATTAGTTTAAAACGTCCAGAATGGGCAAATCTATAGAGACAGAAAGTAGTTTGGTGGTGGCCTGGGCATTAAGGAGTGGAAGAGGAAAATGATGGCTAACTTATAAGGAGAAGTTCTTCAGGATGAGGAAAATGTTCTAAAACCGATGATGCTGATGGTTGCCCAACTCTGAATACACTAATGCCATTAACTGTACATAAAATAGGCTAATCACAAAGTCTATAACTTATGTCTCAATAAACCTAGTAAACAAAACAAAATCAAAAATCTGTGATGCCCCCTTCTGAGTGTGAATGCCTATCAATCCCTACTCAGCCCTAAGATAGCAGCCCCCAACCTTTTTGGTACCAGGAACCAATTCATGGAAGACAATTTTTCCATGGACAGGGGTGGGGGGGATAGTTTCGGGATAATTCAAAAGCATTAAATTTATTGTGCACATTACTTCTATTATCATTATATCAGTTCCACCTCGGATCATCATCAGGCATTTGATTACAGAGGACTCTTGCCCTAATAGACACTTTTTCAAGGTGGACCTGCTGGCTCTCAGGCCTATTGTGGGCCTGGTAAACCCCACTCTGCATATTCAAACATCCCTTAAGGTTTCTGCATGCTCAGCTACTCAGTTGTGTCCAACTCTTTGAGACCCCATGGACTGTAATCCGCCATACTCCTCTGTCCATGGGATTATACCAGCAAAAATACTGGAGTGGATTGCCATTTCCTCCTTAAATCTTCCTGACCCAGGGATGGAACCTGAAAGTGAAAGTGAAGTCGCTCAGTCGTGTCCGACTCCTAGCGACCCCGTGGACTGCAACCTACCAGGCTCCTCGGTCCATGGGATTTTCCAAGCAAGAGTACTGGAGTGGGTTGCCATTGCCTTTTCCAGTAAGTCTCCCACAATTCCTGCATTGGCTGGCCAGTTCTTTACCACTGAGCCACCTGGGAAGCCCACATCTTGAGGTTGGATATGCACTCAAAGGCTTCAGACTCAGGAAATAAAATCTGAAGTGAGAGCTAATCATTGATAGCAATCAGGAAGATGTACTTAACTTGTACCTAGCTTTTCTGTTTCTTAAATATTACTTTGTGTTTTCTATTTATTTTGTGAATCAAGGGCAATGCTTTGAGATAGCTAAATGACCACCGAGGAAGTCCCAAATGTTTATACTTTTATTCGGACATAATAGACGTGCTCCTTACTGATCTCCACTTAGTGGGTTCATCCCACTGCTGCTGCTCTCCATGCCTGCTGCAGGCTGCTCTGCCAGGGTTGGGTTGGGAGCCCCTGGAACCTCTCTGTGGTGAGATTGCTCTTCCGGACACCATTACATGTCTGCCCCTTCAGCTAGAAGCATCCTTGGCTGAAGCAAATTGGTTGCTTGCAAACATCCAATTTTGTTGCTCACAAATGTATTTATGCTAATCTCACTTATATTAACTATGAAACTTAAAAGTATATATATATAAACCAATAACATATTAGGGTAAATGTTTCTATGGAAACTAAGTGGAAAGCTTTGGAAAGATGAGATATAGATGATCTACTACTTTTTGGTTTTTCAGTGCTACCAACGGGAGAGATAAGGGCTTCCGTGGAGGCTCAGCTGTAAGAATCTGCCTGAAATGCGGGAGTGCATGATGCATGCTAAGTTGCTTCAGTCATGTCCAACTTTTTGCGACCCCATGGACTGTAGCCCGCCAATCTCCTCTGTCCATGGGATTCTCTAGGCAAGAATGCTAGAGCAGGATCGAACCTGTGTCTCCTGTGACTCCTGCATTGCAGGCAGATTCCTTACCACTGAGCCACCAGGGAAGCCTTCAGTGGAGGAGATGAGAGTTCAATCCTTGGGTCACGAAGATCCCCTGGAGAAGGAAATGGCAACCCACTCCAGTATTCTTGCCAGGGAAATCCTATGGACAGAACAGCACGGCAGGCTACAGTCCATAGAAACACAAAAGAGTTGAAAATGACTGTGCGACTGTGTAACAAGAAATGGGAAAGATATCCATCAGAAATTAAAGAAAGAAATTGTGATAATCTGGAAGAGTTTAGCACTCAGATTATTGAGCATCTGTCTATATTCTTGCTCCATGTAAGTATCCAAAACTGGATACTGTTTATAATGAATTATGAATGTGGCTTATTCAAGAAATCACACAGAACTCCAATCAACTGATCCTCAAAAAGAAGGACTTACTCTGCACCAGATCAGCAAAGAAATGTTCATTTCGGGTTTTAGTTTAAAATGTTCAATATAGATCTTTGTTTGCTTGTTTAAAACATAACCAGTGTACAGCAACTTCTGTTCCTCAATTTTTTAAAAATTTTTGTTCATTTATTTATTTTTGGCTGTGCTAAGTCTTTGTTGCCGAAAGCAGGCTTTCTCTAGTTGCAGCAAGCGGGGGATACACTCCAGTCGTGTTGCAGCGCTCAGGCTTCTCATTACAATAGCTTCTCTTGCTGCAGAGCACAGGCTCTAGGGCGAGGACTTCAGTAGTTGCTGCTCATGGGCTTAGTTGCTCCACAGCATGTAGGATCTTAGTTCCCAGACCAGGGATCAAACTCATGTCCCTGCATTGGCAGGCAGATTCTCAACCACTGGACCACCAGGGAAGTCCCCTTTTTCTTTAAAATTGAAATATGGTTGACTTACAATGTTGTGTTGGTTTCATATGTACAGCAAAGTGATGCAGAGTGCATTCAAAGGACAAAAATTATGACTGACAACACTGTTAGAGAAGATGGAGATCAGTGGGTTGTGTCATTCATTGCAGAGGAAGCAGGTATTAGAAGTTCTTTGGTAAACAGTTCAAGATAATATTGGAAAGCTAAAGACGTATGTATCCTGTAACCCAACAATTCCACCTTTATTAATACACTCAAGAACACTCTTACAGTTTTATACCAAGATACATATACAAAACTGTTCTTAATAGCAGACCATGGGAACAACCCAAGGCCACAGACAAGAGAATGAATAAATAACCTGCACGATAGTCACACAGTGAAACAGTAGTCCACCCAACCACAGGCAACAATACTGTCCGGTTATTTATCACTGTGCAAGAAAACACTTTAAGACTTATTTGGCTTAAAATATAAAGGCTTAAAACAGTCACCTTATTATATTTCATGATTTAGGCAGGGCTCAGCTCCATGCGGTACTAAGGTCACCCATTCAGCTGGTGGATGGGCTAATCTGGAGGGCCCAAGGCAGCTCCGTTCACATATGCGACAGGGTGGCAGCGGTGGCTGAAGGACTGGCCTCAGTTGGGAATGTCCATCAAAGAGCCTTCATGTGGACTCTCGAGCACAGTGGTCTCAGAGTAAAGGGATGTCTTATATGGTGATCCAGGGATCCCAAAGTGTTCAAAGAGACAGGAAGGTTAAGTTACCAGTTTCTTAAAGCATGCACCCCAAAACTGGCACAGCATCACTCCATCTTCCTTTACTGGTCACAGCAGGCACAGAGACCACCCAGATTCAAGCGAAGGGGCCAGCGACCTTGCTTCTCAGTGGGAGAAGGCTTAAAGAATTAGCGACCATCTTTTATCTTCTGTGAATATAGATAAATATTTTCACTCCAAGTTACATCAAGAAAGTTGCCAATATTTGAAAGTGAAGTGATTTTAAATCTAAACCAAAATGACATCCTTGCGTGTTACTGACATTTCTGTGTTGATAAGACAGATAAATGATCAGAGGATCACTGATCAGTTACCAGTTTGTGAATGCCATAAACAAAATGACATGAAAGCAGGCTATTTGGTCTTCTCAAGGTCAAAACCAAACCAAAGCCAGTTAGCAGATTGGGGCCAGAAACTGAAACGAAAGCCCAATTGTCATGCATCTTTTGACCTAGAAATCTAACTTCTAGGAGTCTATTCTAACAGTAGTGGATAAATGTGACTCTGTTCAACATCCACCCTTGTGGGGACCATAGTTCCTTCCCTTGGGGAATTTTTCCTCCTCCTTCTCAGCTCTGTGGCTCTGGTGGAAGCTGCCAATTACAGGGCCCACTGTGGATCCCAAAGCAGGTGTCCACTCAACCCCAGGCCAAAGCGGTCAGAGCCCTTACAGGGGATTTTTTACATACAGAGGTCGAGATCAAATATGTTCTTCCCTTTGGGGTTTATGTTTGGTGGTGGTTTATTTACTAAATTGTGTCCGACTCTTGTGACACCATGGACTATAGCCCACCAGGCTTCTCGGTCCATGGGATTTTCCAAGCAAGAATATTGGAGTGGGTTGCCATTTCCTTCTCCTGGGGATCTTCCCAATCCAGGGATCGAACCCGGGTCTCCTGCATCACAGTCAGACTCTTTACCAACTGAGCCACCAGGGAAACTCGAGTTCTATGTTTAGATCTCTTAAATCTGGAGCTGCCTCAGGGCATATTCCTGACTCAAATAGGAAGATTATATAGAGTAGGAGAAAAGAAGACCTAGTCTGAGGACAGAGCAAGGGCCTCCTTTGAGCCCTCGGGACCAGTCAACCCTGAAGCAGCTCTTCTTCTGTCTATTATGGAAGCAAACACATTCCATTTTTGCCTCAAGCTAGTTTGAGTTGGGCTTCTATGGCTTGCAACTGAAAGATTCTTAGTAACATACTGAGGACATTTTCAGAAATGCATGCAAAGGATGTTCACACAGTGGTATAATTGCAGAAAAAGAAGAGAAAAAAAAAGAAAAGGAAAGAAAACCTAAGGACCTAGTAAGCGGGACATGCAGTGAAAAGAAAGGTACAAATCTAAAACAATAAATGACAGTATGATTCTAAACTGTATGAACACACACACAGCTGCTCTAGTCTGCGGAACTCTGCCTCAGGGGGCCTCCTGGTCCAGGGTGAAACTCCCCAAGGGGAAGGGGTGCAGTCCCCACAGGGATAGATGCAAGACAGTCAACTCTGTCCACTGCAGTTAAAATAGACTCCTGGAAATGGAATCTCTAAGCCGAAAGTTGCATGCAAGTTGGACTTTGGTTTCAGTACCTGGTCCCAAACTGCTGACCGGCTTTGGTTTAGCCTTGACCTTTGGAAGGTCAAATAGCCTACTTCCATGCCATTGATGTTTAAGTCATCCAGAAACTGACTAATCAGTGGTCCTGGGATCACTCATCCGTTTTATCAGCATAATGTCAGTAATGCTCAAGGCGTGCCTTTTTGATGTATTAACATTTTCATATGCACTTTCAAAGATTCACCCCTCTTCCGGTGTGCCCATATCCACCGCTGGTACACGCAGGAGTATAAAGGCCTAACAATCTTAGCTCAACCCAAGGCAGCTCTGAAGGGGAGTTTCTAGTTCCGGAGCTCCCACGCCCCAGCCTGACTTCTTCCTCTACACAATCCAGCTCTGACCCCTTCCAGTCCATTCTCTCTGGTTCCAAGGACACTGCTAAGTAAACATTCTGCTCCCCAGAGAACCCAGCCAGCAACACAGCCCTCAGGATCTGAAAGGCCATTTGGGGCCTGGATCTTAAGGTGTCTTGTGTCCTTGGTTTTTGCAAGGGCATTTTTGTCTCCACAGGTAGAATGTGAGTTCCTAAAAGTGGAAACTGCCTTACATTTCTTTAGCATCCACAACACACTTCCCCACCTTCAATCTTTGTTCTAAATTAAACACAAATATTTGGCAATCTAAAAGCGACAAGTGGGCTTTCCAGGTGGCTGGGTGGTCGAAGAATCCACCTGCCAATGCAGGAGACGCGGATTTGACCCCTGGGTTGGGAAGATCCCTTGGAGGAGGAAATACCCACTCCAGGATTCTCGCTTGGAAAATCCCACGGACAGAGGAGCCTGGCGGTCTATAGTTCATGGGGTCTCAAAGAGCCAAATACGACTTAGCAACTGAGCACGTGTAAAGGGCTTTTAGAAAAAGAAATATGTACCTACATTATTTGAAAATCAGAATGGGGAAAATATGGACACTTGTCTTAATCTACTCAGGTCAATATAATAAAATACCATATACTGGGTGGCTGGAAACTTCAAGATCAAGGTGCCAGCCACTTAGATTCCTTGCCAGTGCTCTCCTGCCTTCAGATGGCTGCCTTTCTTGCTGTATCCTTGTGTGAGAAAGAGAGAATAAAACTCAAGTCTCTTCCTCTTTTTATAAGGACATTAGTCCCATCCTGAGGGCCCTACTCTCATGACCCCATCTAATCTTCAGTCAGTTCAGTTCAGTTCAGTCGCTCAGTCGTGTCGGACTCTTTGCGACCCCATGAATCGCAGCACGCCAGGCCTCCCTGTCCATCACCAACTCCCGGAGTTCACTCAGACTCACGTCCATCGAGTCAGTGATGCCATCCAGCCATCTCATCCTCTGTCGTCCCCTTCTCCTCCTGCCCCAATCCCTCCCAGCATCAGAGTCTTTTCCAATGAGTCAACTCTTCACATGAGGTGGCCAAAGTACTGGAGTTTCAGCTTTAGCATCATTCCTTCCAAAAAAATCCCAGGGCTGATCTCCTTCAGAATGGACTGGTTGGATCTCCTTGCAGTTCAAGGGACTCTCAAGAGTCTTCTCCAACACCACAGTTCAAAAGCATCAATTCTTCGGTGCTCAGCTTTCTTCACAGTCCAACTCTCAAATCCATACATGACCACTGGGAAAACCATAGCCTTGACTAGACGGACCTTTGTTGGCAAAGTAGTCTCTGCTTTTCAATCTGCTATCTAATCTTAATCACCTCCGAAAGTCCCCACCTCCAAATGTGGGGATTGGGGCTTCAACAAATGAACTTGGGAGAGACACAAACATTCAGTCTATAGCAATTTTTTTTCCTTAAAGGAATTATAGCAATGAAGGTCAAGCATCTGCCTTCCTGTATATGCCAAGTGAACGGTGAAGTAGGAAAAAAAATCCCCTCTTACTGTGGTTCCTCTTTCACTGGTCTTCTTATATCACCTTCTTCACCGTTTTAATCCTCATTATGCTCCCTGGGCTATTTCGAGTTGCATGATACGCTTCTTTTAAAATTAGCTTGGTTATCAATCCCTGGAGAGCTCGGTAGATTCACCAATGGAAGAAACACGTGTAAGTGTACTTTAGCGACACCTCGTGGTAAGATATGCAATAACATCGTGAGCCGCCTCTAATGGCGGATTCCTGGTTTAGTCCTCATGAAAATTAAATAAAAAGGAAATTTTAAGAAACAGTCCATAGAGTTAGCGACAAAAAAGAAGTGTACTTGTAGACATGCTTGCGTGTGTGTTATTCCTCCTTGTGCATTAAAGATAGAAATGATCTATCATTCTATGAAGGTGAATCTCAAGCTTGATCACAAGCTTGATCAAGAATGTGTCTTTTATTCTGCTGCTTCTATTCTGACCTCATACAAAATACTGAACCATTTGGGGGCTCACTTTCTCATCTATAAAAGAGGAAATTTTAATAACCTCTACAGAGTTCACAAAACTCTTAAGTGAACTAAGTGGTAAGTGAAAAGTGTTTTGTGAATTGTACGAATGTTATGCTACTCAAATGTTAGCTTTCAGCCACAAAATTTTCCCTTCAAAGAATTTTAATGTTACTTAAAGACAAGACAGAATTAATCTGGACCTTGTACCTTACAACAAGTCCCTTCCATGCAGGGGTTAACTGAAATGATAATAAGTCCAATCATGAAGATGGAAACAGCCATTTCTAGGGCAGTGGTTCTCAATCAGGGGTGATCACCCTCCAGGGGACATTTGGCAATGTCTGGGACTTTCGGTTGTCCCTAGGGGGGCTTGGGGGGAGGCTTACTGGCATCCAGCAAGTAGAAACCAGGGATGATGCTGAACGTCCTGCAAGGTGCAGGACAGCCCCCACAACAAAGAATCAATGGCCTGAAATGTCAGCAGAGCCAAAGCTGAGAAACCCTGGCTTAGGGAACAGGAGGGAGAAAGTCCAGCTTTCTCTTTCCCTCCGACTGTCCTCATCACCATCGCCACCAGCTATGGGTCATAAATGAGAATTAATGTGCAAGAGAGTTGTGTTATGTGCAACACATATGTGCAAGAGAGTTCAGAGTTTGCAGGTTGAATTTTATTAGGTAGGCATTATGAAATGTTATCTAGTCTTTGTAATTCATCTCAACATGGACACAGTTGGTCATATTCTTTCCTCCTCTTTTATAGGAAAATGAATCTGAGCTTTTGCTGGAGAGACATGGAGATAGACTAGTGGTAATCACTAAATGCATAGTTACTTGTGGAATTCAGTCCAAATGAGAGCTAAAAGAGATTGATTATAATTTGTAGTGGCCATGTGCTCTGACAATGTAGATATAGTACAGCTGCTTTTCTCAATGGTGTAAGACCAGGGTATGGAGCATACCAAGAAAGGGTTTTCCTGTGTTTTTTTAACTTTTTATTTTATAAAGGTGTATAGTTAACAATGCTGTGTTAGTTTTAGGTGTTCAGTTCAGTTCAGTCACTCAGTCGTCTCCGACTCTTTGTGACCCCTTGGACTGCTGCACACCAGGCCTCCCTGTCCATCACCAACTTCCTGGAGTTTACTCAAACTCATGTCCATTGAGTCAGTGATGCCATCCAACCATCTCATCCTCTGTCGTCCCCTTCTTCTCTCGCCTTCAATCTTTCCCAGCATCAGGGTCTTTTTAAATACATCAGCTCTTCGTATTAGGAGGCCAAAGTATTGGAGTTTCAGCTTCAACATCAGTCCTTCTAATGAACATTCAGGACTGATTTCCTTTAGAATGGACTGGTTGGGTCTCCTTGCCATTCAAGGGACTCTCAAGAGTCTTCTCCAACACCACAGTTCAAAAGCATAAATTCTTCGGCACTCACCTTTCTTTATAGTCCAACTCTCACATCCATGCATGACTACTGGAAAAAGCATAGCCTTGACTAGACGGACCTTTGTTGGCAAATTAATGTCTCTGCTTTTTAATATGCTGTCTAGGTTGGTCATAACTCTTCCAAGGAGTAAGCGTCTTTTAATTTCATGGCTGCAGTCACCATCTGCAGTGATTCGAGAGTCCAAAAAAATAAAGTCTGACACTGTTTCCACTGTTTCTCCATCTATTTGCCATGAAGTGATGGGCCTGGATCCCATGATCTTAGTTTTCTGAATGTTGAACTTTAAGCCAACTTTTTCACTCTCCTCTTTTACTTTCATCAAGAGGCTCTTTAGTTCTTCTTCACTTTCTGCCATAAGGGTTAACAGGAATATACATCTGCATATCTGAGGTTACTGATATTTCTCCTGGCAATCTTGATTCCAGCTTGCACTTCTTCCAGCCCAGCGTTTCTCATGATGTACTCTGCATATAAGTTAAATAAGCAGGGTGACAATATACAGCCTTGACATACTCCTTTCCCTATTTGGATCAGTCTGTTGTTCCATGTCCAGTTCTAACTGTTGCTTCCTGACCTGCATACAGATTTCTCAAGAGGCAGGTCAGGTGGCCTGGTATTCCCATCTTTTGAAGAACTTTCCACAGTTTATTGTGATCCATAAGTCAAAGGCTTTGGCATAGTCAATAAAGCAGAAATAGATATTTTTCTGGAACTCTCTTGCTTTTTCCATGATCCAGCGCATGTTGGCAATTTTATCTCTAGTTCCTCTGCCTTTTCTAAATCCAGCTTGAACATCTGGAAGTTTATGGTTCACGTATTGTTGAAGCCTGGCTTGGAGAATTTTGAGCATTACTTTACTAGATGAGTTCAATTGTGAGATGAGTTCAACTGTGCGGTAATTTGAGCATTCTTTGGCATTGCCTTTCTTAGGGATTGGAATGAAAACTGACCTTTTCCAGTTTTAGGTGTACAGCAAAGTAATTCAGTTATTTATTTACATGTTATCTATTCAAAAAGGTTTTTATTTTAAAGCAACTGTTTTTGCTAATCATATTGGCAGTGGTGGTGTTGTAGCCACGTGTTCCAGGAAACAAACTCACTCAGAAGGACAATACAGATAATGGAGTGTAGTTTATTATACCGGCAGGCCCAAGGCAGTCTCCTCTTAGACAAGGACCCCGACCAACCAGTTTTTGTGCAAACCTTATATACCCTAAGTGTACGTGCCCAAACCCACCTCCCCAAATTCCCTGAAGCTAGCCTGAACAAAGGAAAAGAAAGATAACAATCAAAGTTAACCCGTGATTCATAGGCCTTAAACCTGAGTAGTTAACAGTGGACAATTATCAATAGGCCTGTGGTCATACCCCAATAAGCATAATAGAATTTATGATTCTATTCTGTTACACAGATAATTAGGGTATTCTTTTAGGCAACAGAGAGTCTAGGTACGAGCCCTGGGGCTCTTCCATCTAGGGGGTCTGGTTTTCCAGCTGGTATGTCGTTTCCATAGAAGCTGGGCATATAGCTCAAAGTCCACAGTCCAGGCCAAGATGGAGTCCTGCTTTCAAGATGGAACCTGTTCCGTCTGTTTCCTCCTTCAGCAGTATTAATAGTATTGCTTTGAGATTGCTGTATGAGTAATACAGCATAAAACAAATGAGTGAGTGGCTGATTCCTGGCTTGGAGCAGGAAATATACACATTGACCCTTAAATCAGATCAGATCACAATGAAGCTATGGAAAACCACTAAGTCTTATAAAGAGAATTTAGGAGCCAATTGGAAGAGGCATTCACTAACCAAAGATGCAGGAATCTATAATTCAAGATACAAAGGGACTGAAATTTCCTAAATAGCTTTTTAAAATCATTTTATACTTTAAAAAATTGTATTACATATATATATTTAAAAAGCTTAAGTCATATTTAGAGAATATTAGGGAACCAATCAAAAGGGACCTAATTAAACTTAAAGGCTTTTGCATAGCAAAGGAAACCATAAACAAGACAAAAAAGATAACACACAAAATGAGAGAAAATATATGCAAACAATGCAATCGACAAGGAATTAGTCTCCAAAATTTACAACAGCTCGTGTGGTTCAATATCAAGAAAACAAACAATACAATCAAAAAATGGGTCGAAGGTCTAAATAGACATTTCTCCAAAGAAGACATACAGATGGCCAAGAGACATACAAAAAGATGCTCAATATTGAAAATTGTTAGAGAAATATAAATCAAAGCTACAACGAGTTACCATTTCACACCAATCAATATGGCCATCATCAAAAAATCTACAAACAATAAATGCTGGAAAGGGTGTGGAAAAAAGGGAATCCCCCTACCCCGATGGTGGAAATGTAAACTGATACAGCCACTATGGAGAACAGTATGGAGGGGCCTCAAAAAACTGAAAATAGAGCTACCATAATGTTATGTGACAGCCTGGATGGATGGAAAGTTTGGAAGAGAATGCATACATGTATATGTACGGCTAAGTCCCTTTGCTGTTCACTTTAAACTATCACAACAGTGTTAATCAGCTAAACTGCAATACAAAGTAAAAAGTTTTTATTAATAATTAAAAATTTTAAAAATAAAAGTAAATAAAAATAGAGCCACCACGTGTATGTGCTAAGTCGCTTCAGTTGTGTCTGACTCTGTGCAACCCCATGGACTGTAACCTGTCCATGGGGCAGGCTCCTCTGTCCATTGGATTCTCCAGGCAAGAACACCGGTGTGGGTTGCCCATGCCCTCCTTCAGGGGATCTTTCCCAACCAAACACTGAACCCGCATCTCTTGTATTGGTGGTGGATTCCTTCCCCTAGTGCCACCTGGGAAGCCCCAGAGCTACCATCTGGTTCAGCAATCCTACTCCTGTGGTACATAAAGACACTGGGGTATCAATCACTCAGCTGTTAAAAAGAATGAAGTCATGCCGTTTGCAGCAACATGGATGGACATGGAGATTATCAGACTAAGTGGAGGCAGTCAGAGGAAGACAAATATCATATGATACCATTCTATGTGGGATCGAAAAAGAAATCACACAAATGAAGCTACTTACAAAACAGAAACAGACTCACAGACTTAGAGAACAAACACGGTTAGGGGTGGCAGAGTGGAAGGGAGAGACAGATTGGGAGTTTGGGATTGACATGTACATACTACTATGTTTAAAATAACCAACAAGGACCTACTATATAGCACAGGAAATTCTGCTCAATATTCTCAATATATTTCCTTAAATGAGAAAAGAATTTGAAAAAGGATACATTAATCTGTTAACTGAATCACTTTGGTATACATCAGAAATTAACACAGCTTTGTTAATTAACTATACTCCAGCATATAACAAAATAGAATTTTAAAAAAAGAACAGTTGACCCTTGAATAACATGGGTTTGAACTGCACAGGTCCACTTAGATGCAGCATTTTTTTTCCAATAAATACATATATGTACTGTAAACGTATTTTCTCTTCTTTATGATTTTCTTAATAGCATTTTCTTTTCTCTAGCTTACTTTATTGTAAGAATACAGTATATAATACATACACTGTACTAAATATATGTCAATAGACTATTATGTTACCAGTAAGGCTTCCAGTTAGAGAAGGAAATGGCAACCCACTCCATTATTCTTGCCTAGAGAATCCCCATAGACAGAGGAGCCTGGGGGGCTACAGTCCATAGGGTCGCACAGAGTCGGAAACTGAAGCGACTTAGCGCACGAGGCTTCCAGTCAACAGTAGACTACTAGTGGTTGTTTTCAGTTCAGTTCAGTTCAGTCGCTCAGTCGTGTCCGACTCTTTGCGGCCCCATAAACTGCAGCACGCCAGGCCTCCCTGTCCATCAGCACAGTTCACTGAGACTCACGTCCATCGAGTTGGTGATGCCATCCAGCCATCTCCTCCTCTGTCGTCCCCTTCTTCTGCTGCCCCCAATCCCTCCCAGCATCAGAGTCTTTTCCAATGAGTCAACTCTTTGCATGAGGTGGCCAAAGTACTGGAGTTTCAGCTTCAGCATCAGTCCTTCCAAAGAACACCCAGGACTGATCTCCTCTAGAATGGACTGGTTGGATCTCTTGCAGTTCAAGAGACTCTCAAAGAGTCTTCTCCAAACACCA
>NW_011494889.1:7372791-7373090 GCF_000754665.1 Bison bison bison | reverse complement strand
CAGCTTTCTTCACAGTCCAACTCTCACATCCATACATGACCACTGGAAAAACCATAGCCTTGACTAGACGGACCTTTGTTGGCAAAGTAATGTCTCTGTTTTTGAATATGCTATCTAGGTTGGTCATAACTTTCCTTCCAAGGAGTAAGTGTCTTTTAATTTCATGGCTGCAATCACCATCTGCAGTGATTTTGGAGCCCAAAAAAATAAAATCTGACACTGTTTCCACTGTTTTCCCATCTATTTGCCATGAAGTGATGGTTTCTCATGATGTACTCTGCATATAAGTTAAATAAGCA
>NW_011494889.1:7355209-7372691 GCF_000754665.1 Bison bison bison | reverse complement strand
TTTTGAATATGCTATCTAGGTTGGTCATAACTTTCCTTCCAAGGAGTAAGTGTCTTTTAATTTCATGGCTGCAATCACCATCTGCAGTGATTTTGGAGCCCAAAAAAATAAAATCTGACACTGTTTCCACTGTTTTCCCATCTATTTGCCATGAAGTGATGGTTTCTCATGATGTACTCTGCATATAAGTTAAATAAGCAGGGTGACAATATACAGCCTTGATGTACTCCTTTTCCTATTTGGAACCAGTCTGTTGTTCCATGTCCAGTTCTAACTGTTGCTTCCTGACCTGCATATAGGTTTCTCAAGAGGCAGGTCAGGTGGTCTGGTATTCCCATCTCTTTCAGAATTTTCCACAGTTTATTGTGATCCACACAGTCAAAGGCTTTGGCATAGTCAATAAAGCAGAAATAGATGTTTTTCTGGAACTCTCTTCCTTTTGGGGGAGTCAAAAGTTACATGTGGATTTTTGACCCCCTCGGTTGCACCAGTAACTCCAGTGTTGTTCCAGGGTCAACTCTATAAAGAAACACAAGTAAGGGACTATTTTACTGGTTACTTGAGGGAGAAGGATATGAGTGGAATGGGGCACATAGAGTGTCTTCTCAGTGACTGGAAAAATTTTGTTTCTTGACCAGGATGGTAGTTATAAGGTTGTTATAGTGATTTATTAATATATGCCTTACAACTAAATTAATGGTAGTTAATTACATTTAACTACATTAAATGTTAATATAATGTTATATCAATGTTAAATATTAATAAGTGTTAAATATAAGTATTTACTATAAGTATTAAATTGAATATATATGCCTTATAGTGATTCATTACATTATACATTCATTTTTGTGTGATTTTCTGTATCTAGGCTTTGTTTTCCAATAAAAAGTTTAAAAGTAATGTAAAGAAATTGCAAGGCAGAAATTTGTGGAATCGTCTCACATCAACACAAACACAGTGGGTTTTTGTAACTTTGTTTTCACTGTTTTTAGTGCTATAATGTAATGACAATTATAGGAACTGGCCACTAGGGTGTGTTCTTCGTTGCCCATAACTTCTGTGTTTCCACTGAGAAAAGGAGGTTTTTAAATGTGTGTGTAATGCCGTGTGATACTAGGATAAAGGACTCATCATCCTTTGATTACAGTCAATGTAAGTTAGTGTCAGTGCTGGCAACTTTTATTTGGAAGATTAGATTCAACATGTAAATACAGTGTATGTATTGAAAATATTACAGCTTTCTCCTCCTTTCAAATAAGTCCTAATTTACTTAAGTTATAATAAAGCTTCATAAACCACTGTAACAAAACATTAGTACCTGACATGTGGAGAATGAAAGGTGAGAAGCTTTCATCCTTGGTCTTCTAATAAAAGACGATAGCCCACTGGTAGCAGGGACAGAAACCCTGGGAGCTGCTATTCAGAACCTCCTCTCAGATCCGTCACCCAGCTCCAGGTGGGCGGAGAATAGCTGCTCACCGGCCAGGCTTTGAGAGGCAATCAGGAAGGAAGCGTGGTCTTTGAGGGGCCAAGGGTGAGGTCACCTATGACTGCTAATCCAAGAAGCATCTATCTTTATGTGCAGTGAAGAAAGGGCTGCTATCCATAGGATTTTATTGATAGGAGCTCATGCTAAGCTTGAGAGTCCTGCATCTTAGGTGAGAAAAAAAGGTGGCTCTCCTATAATAGCTGCTTATCTTTTCTCAAAAGGAGGAACAGGTGATACAACCTCCTTTTGTTAATAAATTATGGACCTCAGCTGCTTTGTATTGCTAAGAAAATAAAAAGTTTATGAATTGCTCATACATTAAAAAAAAAGATGCTTTCAATTTTAGAATTTTTCACAAGGCTTCGATAGCTAATACAACAATGTCTTAACCTTTAACATTAATTGTTATCATGGCATTTGCCATGCCTCTCTAACCATTCTGAAGGTGTGATACAGTGTCTCTGGGTGTATTTGTGTATACATTTGTTAGAATGGGTCAGAATTACTCATTCTGGTTCCTTTTTGAGATTTCATGTGTTAGTTCATTAGAAGCACCTTGGGGTCACATAGCCTTCCTGCTGTGATGACAGGATCTTAGTGGTGAAGACGTGGGATGCAGATGGACAGTGAAGAAAGGGAAGCAGAGAGGATGCATGGGGGCAAGATCACATTGGGAGGCTCACAGATTTTAAAATTTCCACTCGGGTGGACACCATGGCTTTTCCCAGTGCTCTTTAGGGACCCCATGCCTCACCCCAGAGACGAAAGTCAGACTTCTCTCATTTTAGGACCTTCCCAGGAGCCTGCAGGACATACCTTGTCACAGGCTTGCCCCTGGCTTAAGTACCCCACAGTGTCCCCCACCTCTTGGCTTCCTCTGGCCACTGCCAGCCTCACACCCCCTCCTGCCCACAGAAATGCTCCCTCCACCCTTTCATCTTCTGTCGCTCATGCAGTGGTTAAGCAAATGGACTGCAGCCTCAGAGAGAACAGAGTTAGAATCCCAGTTCAGCCGCTCTCATGTGACCTTGGGCAAATTGTTTAACCTCTTTAAGCCTCCAATTCTTTTGTCATTAAATAAAAATGATGAGGATAATAATATTGACCTAATACTGATTCTTTTTTTTTTCAAAGCAAACACTCCCCTGTTACCAACACCTGAATCAAGAAAAAGCCAGTGCCCAGCACTGCCGCCCCCTCACAATCACTGACCCCTCCTCCCCGCAACTTCTAGACCACAGATTTATCTTGGTTTTTGGACTTTATATAAGTGGTAATCTACAGCATACACACTTTTACATCTGGGTTTTTTTCCACTCAAACCTCCGTTTCTGAGACTCACCCAAGTTGTCACATTAGCAGTAATTATTTCATTGTAATTCTACTGCTGATGAGTAATTGGGTTGTTTCCAGTTTGGACTATTACCAAGAAAGATGCTTGGAACATGCCAGATGTAGCTTCAAGAAGTAGAAAAGAAACAGGATGGGACAAAGTTCTGGACTTAAGTTTACACATGTTGTTGACTTATTATTGACAGGAAATGAGGGAGAATGGAAAAGAAGCTAGGGTTTTAGTTCAGACACACTTGTGGTAAGCTCTGGACTTTCCACTTACTAATTGTATGACTTGGGCACATAGTTGACCTCTTTGCGATTTATTCATCTGCAAAATAGTAATAAAAATATCTCCCTCGTTTACAGAAAGAGATGGTCACACAAGAAGGTGTCTTCAGGGGCTTCCCCGGTGGCTTAGCGGTAAAGAACCAACTTGCCAAGGCAGGAGACAGTTTCGTTCCTTGGTCTGGCAAGATCCCACACACCATGGAATAACTAAGCCCATATGCCACAACTTCCGAGTCTGTGCTCTAGGGCCAGAGAGCCTCCCCTACTGAGCACACGCAGCCTAGAGCCTGGGTTCCACAAGAGAAGCCACTGCAACGAGAAGACTGCACGCTGCAACCAGAGAGTCGCCGCCACTTGATGCAACTGGAGAAAAGTCTGCGTGCAACAACGAAGACCCGGCACAGCGGACAATAAATAAGTAAATAAAATTATTTTTTAAAAAAAGAAGGTGTCTGCAAAGGCCCTGGCAGGGTGCCTAGCACACATGAAGGTGACTGCAGCACTTTGGGGCGTGAGAGAAACACGGGTGCAAAGGGAGGAGCCCCTTCTCTCCTAGATGCATCTACTTAGGGCATTTATTCAAACCTACCTCCTGGGAACATTTTTATTATAAAATTAACAAAGGGCAGGGAAATTATAAAAACTTCTAATCGCTTGACCAAGTGAAACAAATGAATGAATCTAGCTGCCCATCAGGTTGGTGGCGTATCCACATGAAGACTATTTTAGTATACCCTGGCACACCTTGCCCACCCTGGCAGGGTATACTCCAAGGACAAAAGGTAAATAGGTAGGTAGGTGGATAGACAGATAGATAGATAGGGAAAATCATTATCTTAGGAACCAAGATTCTCAATATAAAAGAAAAGAGACAGGAATATAAAATCCAGAAAACATGGGTAAAAATCCTGTAACTCATTAATATGTACTATTAGTTAGTATACAGTAGTTGTCTACTAAAAAGGCCAAGAAGCAACCACACCTAATGACAATGAGCCTCCCTAGTGCCCAGACTGTAACTGTCCTAATTTGAATTTCAGTATAAATTAATCATTCAACAAAATTTTTCTTTCCATCTCTGCCCACTGTAAGAGCCTAGATACAACAGCACCCAAGTAATAGAAAGGCCACAGGAGGCAATTCATGGGCCAAAATGAAACAGTTCGGGTGTCAAAAAGATAATGTTTACAATAGATTGAAAAACAAGACAATTATAAAAACCCAAGTGTTCATAATGACATAATCACACACACACACACACACACACACACCCTCATTGCTTGTCTTTGGAGGCAGCTTTGGTATCAACAAGTTTTTCTGAAAATTGGTAAATGAAGGAAAAGAGAAGCATTTATCCTGACCATATCTTCATATTCAGCCTGTTGTTCAAGGTAACTAGTTGATGAAGGAAACTTCTTCTTTATAGAATTTTGGTTAATAAATCTGGAAGGAATGGTAGCCACTAATTACATGATGTATTTTTAGGACACAGTTATCAACAGCTACTAAAACCACCCCTGGAAGGTAGATCAGGAGCTTTAAAGTGGGGGGATCAGGTTGACACCACCTCAGTCTTACTTGGCCAGTCTTTGAAAGTGAGAAATGAAGTACGTGGGGCCACATAGAAGTATTCTTCCCAGCATACCTGAATCTAACCAAGCCTCTGACTCTACCTACCAGCATAGAGGAAACAGAAGGATACACAAATAGGTAAATAAACCAGCAGTAATCAATCAGCCAAATTCAACAGAGTGAAAATTCTACAGGCAAATAACCTGGTTTCTTTAGAAAAAGAAAAAAAGCATATTTTGGGAAAAATAGCAATTATTAAAATAGATTAAAATAGACTCAAAGGAAGTAGTCACCAAAGGTAGTTGGTAAACCTTGTTTGGGTCCTAATTTGAAGAAATCAACTGTAAAATGACAATTTTGAGACATTCAGGGAAATGTGAATATAAACTTAGTCCTAGTTAATGTCACTGATAATTTTATTAAATGCAATAATACCAGTGAAGTTATTTTTTCCTAAATGCCCTTATCTCTCAGAAATAGCTACTTTAGTATTTATGGCAAAATAATTTAGTCTGCGGTTTGCTTTAAAATATTCTAACAAAGCAGGGATGGAATAATATAAATGAAGGAAGATAGGTCAAAGTTGATTGTTGACACTAGATGAAGGATACCTGAGAGCTCATATGTTAGTCCCTCTATTTGGGGGTATATTTCAAGTCTTTCAAAATAAAAAATTTTCAATTCTATTTAGAATTTAAATTTATGTCAATGGTATAAATTATATTAAATTTCTTTAATTTGGAGTAAGGACAATCAAGGTCAGGTAGAACTAATTTTTTAATTATACTTCTAATTTTAGAATAATTGTATTTAATTTCAACAGACTGTATCTTTAGTATGTGTACGTTGATGCAATGACTTGGACTAAGAAGTTTCAAAAAGTTGGTAAATAAAATATCAATTATTGCATCCAGATGTTAAATGTAACCCTGCTCATTGTCAGAGTTTCAGCACAGGCCCCAGAGGCCAAACAGTAAACAATAAGTGTCAAGTTCCCCACTTATAAACTGAAATACTAACTAGGCTAGACCATCTACACCAGACTTGTAAAGGGCAAAATCCAAGCTAGTTCCACCAGCATTAAATGACCACCCTCTTCTAACCTCTTAAGGGATGAAGAGACTTCGGCGCTGAGCTGTGTGTCCCTCCAAGGCAGGAAGGATTGAGCATCCTTCTTACTCACTCAAGCTTGTGGAGGGACTCCAAAAAGCCCTTGAGAGAGCATGAGGCTGGGGAGACATGCAGGTGGGTGTTGGAAAGGTGAGAGGCTGTGGCAGAACTGCCCCTGTCTGTGGGCAGAGTGAGGGAAGAATCACTTAGAAGTGATCTGTACTTCCTCAATGGCAGCATAAAGGGAAATGTTCCCAAGGACCACATGTGGACCCCATGCTGGGGTGTTGCCTGGAGTTATCCAAGGACTTCATCTCAGAGCACACGCAGAGGTGGGACTACCTAGACAGGAGGTCAGAAAGTCATCCAAGATCACCAAGCTAGAGGTGGGCTCAGAAGGGCCCCACCTGTGCAGACCACCTCTACAGAGAGCCATCGCCCAGTTACAGCCACCCCGGCCACGAGGCAGGAGAGACAGGACTGCTGTCTCCCCTGTGCCACCCTCTCCTCAACCGAACCCAGAGGGGTCAGAAACGGCTGCTAGTTTTCCACCCTGAAGTAGGCCCACGTTCAGAAAGGGGGGAAATTCAGAATTTAAGGAAATTTGGAGGGCTGCCTGGGTGGCTCACTGGTAAAGAATCCGCCTACCAGGGCAGGGGCGCAATCCCTGATCTGGGAAGATCCCACATGCAGCAAAGCCAGAGCGCCGTAAGTCCTGGACCTGAGCCCTAGAGCCTGGGAACTGCAGCTCCTGAACTGCAGCTCCTGAAGCCCGGGTGCCCTAGAGCAAGAGAAGCCCCTGCAAGGAGGAACCTGTACACCGCAACTAGAGGGTAAGCCCTGCTTGCTACAACTAAAGAAAAGGCCCCTCAGCAACGACCCAGCACAGCCAAATAAACAAATAAATTTGGCGTTTCAGTATAACCCTTAATGGGATTATAGGCCATTCCAGTGACAGATACAGAAACCAGAAAGGCTATGGGGCATATAGTTTTATCAACAGAATGAGTCCACAGATTAACAATTCAAATTACCTAGGTCCTGTTTTTTTCAATAAACTGCCTAAAATGTTTCTAAATTCTTGGCAATAAAAGGGTGGTGCCTTTTAACTTCAAGAGCAAGGAGGGAAATGGCACGGATGTGACTGGAAAATAATTTTAATAAAAAAATTTATTAAAGAATAAATTTGATTCTTTAATTCTAAAAATGATGAAGAGCCATGGACAGCTTTTAGGTGTGGATTACAAGACAGGATTTTCTACATTGTGGCTGTAGTGGGACAAGTGGACAGGGTGGGGTGGGTGGGAGCTGGCCTGGAGCAGAAGCAGAAAAACCAGTTAGAACACTGGTGATCTGGTTGAATGGGTGACTGGGTGACTCTGAAGAGAGTGAATATTAGACTTACTCTGATGATCCCTTCTACAGGTCTTATTGATGAATAGCTCCACAGGTGGGGGTAGGGGGATTTAGTGGGAGCAAAGAGATTATTCCTGGGTTTCTGAATTAAGCAGCTGGGTGGTGCCTTTTAACAAAAAACAAAACAGGGGAGGATGGGTGGGAAGAGTGACAAGTTTAGTTCTAAATCCGTCAAGTTGAAGAACCTGTGAGAGATCCTGGGAACGCTGTCCGGTAGGGAGCTAGATAGCAGAGCCTGGAGGTCAAGAAGCAGGGTGGGGCCCACAGGCTCCCCCGAAAGTGGGTGGCCAGTGCAGCCTGGGAGGGCTGGGCTTGCTGGGCTGGGTTTGAATGGACAGCAGGGCCCAAGCCTCAGGGAAATCAGGGGATTGTAGAGGAGGTGAAGGCAACAAGAAAATTTCAAAGTAGAGATTAGAAAGCAACCAAGAAAAGTGAGAAAGGATGGTGACTTCTAAGTCTAGGGAGGAATAAAACACAGTGTTAGATGTTGTTGAATGGCTAATCAAAATAAAGACTTGATTATTTCCTTCAGCATAATTCCTGGGCAGGGCACTGGGGATACTTCCAGTGAGATGGGCCATGAGTTGTTGGCTGTGGAAGCTGGGTGTTGAGCACATGAGGTTCACTGCACTGTTCTATTTATGTAGATGTATGAAACTTCCCATAACAAAATTTTTTTAATTATTTTTCCATAATAAAAATGTAGCCTTTGGATTTATTATCACAGAGACCAGTGACCTCTGCATGAATAGTTCCCTGAAGGCAGAACCCAGACTGAATGGATTAAGCAGTGGAGGCAAGAAAGAGACAGGGTGTAAACAGAGAAGAGCATGGGTTTGGAGGAGGATTTTTTTTTCTTTTTCAGAGTGGAGAGACTGGAGCTTGGTTATATCCTGATATGGCTGAGCTGGGGGCAGGGAAATGTTGAAAAAGGAAGGAGCCTAAGAAGGTAAGGGGAGATGGAATGGGAGATTCTAGAGGCACAGAGCTTGTATCTTCCTCTTATCTAGACAGTGAGGGTACCTGAGCCAGGGAGGGAAGGTGAAGGGCTCAGAGATTTAAAAACAGTGGAGAAGGTTTGAAAAAGAAACAATTCTGTAGGAAAACATTGTAGGGTAGTGTTGAGGGTCCAAATGACATCGGTGAACATGAAAATTGCTTTGTAGGGTTTTGGTTGGTTGGTTGTTTTTTTTGTTTTGTTTTGTTTTGTTTTTGTAGCCTGGTTCTGAGCTCACAAAAGAAGAATGTCCAGCTTCGTCAGGCTGTTGGAGGTTGGCCAAGGGTGCCAAAGGAAGAAAAATTGAACATGAGAGTTCAGGTGAGTCATAGATAACTACTGTTGCAGAACAAATTACCCCCAAATTCAGCAGTTTAAAAACACAAGCAGTACTTCCCTGGTAGTCCAGTGGTTAAGAAGCCACCTGCCAATGCAGGGGACACAGATTTGATCCCTGGTTCAGGGAGATTCCATATGCCGTGGGGCAACTAAGCCCGCAGGCTGCAGCCACTGAAGCCCGTGGGCCCCGTAGCCTGTGCTCCGCAACAAGACACCACAATGAGAAGCGGGTGCACCTCAACTAAAGCGTAGCCCTCGCTCTCTAACTAAAGAAAGCCTGAGCAGCAGCGAAGACCCATCACAGCCAAAAGTAAACAAATAAATGAAATAAAACCCACAAGCGTTTATGATCTCACACAGTAGCACACCAGCATAAAACAGTGCCATGTCAGACTTGCCCATCTCCCCTCAATGAAAGGAAACTTCCTGAGAGGGGGGCTGGGCCTGTCTTGCTCCTGTATCCTCTTGGTGTAGAGGAGTACCAGCCACATAGCAAACAATTAAAAAAAAAAAAAAAAAGAATCTGAAAGCAATTGAGTGAGTAAATGAGTGAAACCCACCAGAGGAAATTTCAGTTTCAATTTAATGACAAACTTTTTATTTTCATGAATGGGGGATGGAGTTTTCAAGGGTGGATTTATTAGCTTGCACAGACTTTCAATGGTTCCCTAATTGTATGCTGCTATTTTTTACCCTCTTCTTTTTCTTTTGTCAAATATAATTAGCTTATAATGCTGCTGGTGAAACAGTTCTCGGAGTTATGACTTAACATGCTGTGCTCTTGAAAAATCACCCTCAAATACAAACACAAATATCCCATTCTGAATGCAAAAGGTAAGTTCCACAAAGGATTGCTATAAAGAAAACATTCACTTAAAATCCTCGTTTCAATTCACTTTCAATAGAAAATTAGAAATGAGTCTTGACAACAATGACAACAACAAAAAATTGATCTCTGAATGAACACAAGCATACTTAATGATTTCAACAAACTTTTTGAAAACCGCATATCTTAAGGGAAAATCCCCTTTTGAAATATTAATATTCAAAATGTTAACCTATGAAAAAAATAGTAATAGCTTACATTTTATTAGCTCTGGGGTTTATCCCCTTTTGTCACCAGCCCACCGCCTCAGCACTGTTTGAGACAGCAGGTGGTGAGGGCCACCGAGGGGCTGGGGCTCTGTGTGGTTAGGACCAGTAAGGATATTGGACTCATAGTCCTAGCTCTGTTCTCTGTAGCTGTGTGATCATAAACCAATCACTTGATCTCTCTGGGCCTCAGTTGTCTCCTCTGTAAACTGAGGCATTATCAGAGTTGCGAATGTCAGATGAGAAGCCTTTAAAACACCTGAGATGTGTGAATTAGCCAAGACTGGCTGTTGTCTGTTGTTACAGATTAGAAAACTGAGTCAGAAATGTTCAGAAATTTGCTTAAGGTTACACAAGCAGCAGGCATCATCAGAGTTGACTCACCCCCAGAATTTGTCTCCAAATGGAGCGCCCTTTCCGCCTTACTACAATGCTCTCCCATTTTAACAATGAGAGTGTATGACTGTCTTAGAAAAGGTCGAAAACAAAATACTGCATACAGACAATCAGAAACTGACAGTAAGAATAACTGTTTTCACATTCCCCTAGTGTTCCCACCCTGGAGAGAGCAATCCCTGAAGCTTTAGAGATTTAACTAAGGTTTTAGCAGCAATAAAATACCATCAGACTTTCTTAAAATGTTGACTTATCTATTTTATTTAGCTGTGCTGGGTCTTAGTTGCAGCAGTGCGTTCTTCAGCTGTGGCATGTGGGATCTAGCTCCCTGACCAGGGATCCATCTCAGGCCACTGACCACCAGGGAAGTCCCGCTGTCATACTTTTAAATTATAGCTAAATACTCGTTCTTTTCGTGATCGGGACTGTGCGTTCCCCAAACACTGGTAATTCTCATTCACCATAGCTGTGTTCTGTCAAGTCATCAAGAAGGCTGAGTTCAGTGAATTCCTAGGGGAGATACAAGCCTTGGTTCCCGTGAGCCTCCAATGACATATTTTTGTCAACCAATCAAAACAGAGCTTTGTTTTATGTGCCTTTCTATTTAAATACACCTTATTTAATAGATATTGTTGATTCATTCACACTGAACTCAAGGCCAACCGCGCTGTAACTCATGCCAGAGCCAAGCTTGTCCAGCACACATATTTTTCTCCTCAAGGCACATCACGAGTTTCCATGGACCCTAAACAGCACTGCAGCACTGCACTTGGGGGCCATTTTAAACAGCATCTGTGTGTTAGTCACTCAGTCATGTCTGACTCTTTGTGACTCCCATGGACTGTAGCTGACTGTATAATCACCAACAAAAATGAAAAAAAAAAAAAAAAAGAAATGGCATTAAAGAGACCACGGTAAGGGGCACTTTTTACAGCATTTGTGCTAATTCAGAAAAGCTGCATGCAGCCTTGTTTAGCCTCAGCTGGGAACATGTGCAGTGGGCAACTCGAAATTTCCACCATTCTGGGTATGGCTATGTGTGTGTCTGTATTCAGTGGCTCAGTCAAGTCCAACTCTGTGACCCCATGGACTGTAGCCCGCCAGGCTCCTCTGTCCATGGAATTCTCCAGGCAAGAATACTGGAGTGGGTTGCCATACCCTTCTCCAGGGGATCTTTCCAACCCAGGGAGTAAACCTGGGTCTTCTGCATTGCAGGTGGATTCTTTACTTTCTGAGTCACTAGGGAAGCCTGTGTATGACTGTAAAAGTGCCACATGTATTAATTTGAGAGTTACAAATAAATTTTAGCTAGGAGGTGAATTCACAAATATGGTATCTGCAGATAACTACAGGAAAGATTGTATCTATTGGGTTGGCAAAAAAGTGCATTCAAACCCAAACTTTTTGGCCAACTCAATAGTTGGTGCAGAAGGAGGTCATGTGAAAGGGCCATGAACCCTGAGGCTGCTCTGCTGCTAAGAGGTGAACGGACATTTGTTCTAGTCAACCTCAGTTCTCTTGCCTGTAAAGTGAGGAGGCTGGATTAAAGGAGTCTAAATTTCCTCCCAGCAACAACATTCAACGATGCAGATAAAGACCCCTCATACAGGCATAGGACATACAACGTTACCTCAACTATAAGATGTAGATTATGGAACCAAATCTGTGACTCTAGGCAAATACTTAACCTCTCTGAACCTCATTTTCTTTATGAAATGAAAACATTTGTCTCATAGAGTTGCTAGGGGAAAAGGGAATAAGAAACAAAATCATAATATATGCAAAGTACCTAGAACATGTGTGTTCAGTTGCTCAGTTGTGTTTGACTTTTGAGACCCCATGGACTGTAGCCTACCAGGCTCCTCTGTCCATGGAATTCTCCAGGCAAGAATACTGGAGCGGGTTGCCATCTCCTCCTTCAGGGGATCTTCCCAACCGAGGGATGGAGCCTGCATCTCCTGAGTTTCCTGCATTGGCAGGCAGATTTTTTTACCACTGAGCCACCTGGGAAGCCCCTACCTAGAACATAGTGAGCACTAAATGTTAATTATTCTTTCCTGAAAATGTGTAAACACTGCTTATTAATATGAAGTTGTTCAACTGGATGCTGGGGGAAAAGGGCTACTTAATAACTTCATATGGTCCAAGAATGACCAATGAGCAATGTGTTTTATCAAGAATTTATTGGTTTCTAATAAAATAAGCCAATATTGTTCCTGAGTTATCTGCCAATTAGTAGATTAAAAGTGGCCGCCCAGCCTCAGCAAGTAGTCAAAATTCTCTGCCTTACTCATTCAGTGATTCATTCATCCATGATTCCACAAATGTTTATGGACTACTTACTATATGCCAGGGGGCACTTTTCTAGGCCCTGGAGGTAAAGCCCTGCTTTCCAAGAGCTTATGAAAGTGAAAATCTGTTGCTAAGTTGTGTCCAAGTCTTTTATTGATCCCATGGACTGCAGCCCATCAGGCTCCCTTGCCCATGGGATTTCCCAGGAAAGAATGCTGGAGTGGGCTGCACTCCAGCATTGCACTCCAGCAAACCCAAGAAAGGTTTCCTTCTCCAGGGGATCTTCCTGACCCAGGGATCAAACCCATGTCTCCTGTTTAGCAGGTAGATTCTTTACCACTGAGCCACCAGGGAAGTACCACCAGCCGAGTGCTTATAGTCAAATGTATGTGACATCAGGCAGTAAATCAATCTCATGAGACGTCTGATGACAGTCGGGGTTAAGAAGAAGCAGTGGGCTAAAGGTTCAGAGAGTAGAGGAAGGAGGGTGCTCCCTTGAGAAGATGATCAGAGACGGCCTCTTTAAGGAGCTGCATCTGAGCAAAGACCTGCCTGGTAGGAGGAGAGAACCAAGAGATGATCCAGGAAGGGGATGGCATTCGGGGCCTTGAAATCAAGAAGGAGCCTCTGTATTGGGTAAACAACGTGGAGACTGGTGGGGAAGAGTGTGGGCTCAAGAAGGGAGAGCAGTGGATGAGACCAGTGTCATAAGAGCGGCCAGCTTGCGGAGGCCAAGGACATTGTGCAAAGGACTTTAGATTTCATTCTGAACACAATGAGCCAGTTGATGGTGGTTGGTAAATTTACACTGGATGAATTTAAACTGCTCTTTGAATGTGATTATAAAAATATTTTAAACTTTTAGAGATTGTAAAATAAAATTACAGGAGACTTCCCTGGTGGTCCAGGGGTTGAGAGTCTATATGTTCACTGCAGGGGGTGCAGGTTCGATTCTTGCTCTGGGAACTAAAATCCTACATAGCACATGGCTTGGCCAAAAGAAAAAAAAAAACACAATTACCTGTTTGTCATCCCACCGAAGTAATAATAAACTATAAAGACGAACAGAATCCTCTTAGTTGCCTCTCTCCAGTCACATTCTCCTCCCTCCCATAAGAGGAAAGTGAAAGTGTTAGTCTCTGCCAGGTCCAACTCTTTGCAACCCCATGGACTGTAGCCTACTAGACTCCTCTGTCCATGGAGATTCTTCAGGCAAGAATACTGGAGTGGGCTGTCATGCCCTTCTCCAGGGAATCTTCCTGAACCAAGGATCAAACCTGAGTCTCTTATGTCTCCTGCACTGGCAGGCCGGTTCCTTTCCACTCGTGCCACCTGAGAAGCCCCCCACGAGAGGAAACCCTTGCCTGAATTTGATGTCACCATTTCTAGGTGTATCTTTATGCTTTTGCTAAATGTATATGCATCCCTACATAGATACTATTATTTTTCATGAGTTTAAGCTTTATATAAATGGTATCATACTTTATATATTTTTGTGCTATTTACAGTGTGTTTAGCAACATCATTGTAAAAATCATCCATGTTGTTACATTACTATTATTCATTTCATGTTATTTTTCATTTTACTGTTATTATTCACATATTTGTATATACACACATATACATATAATACACATGTATTTTTATTGATGCTTATGCTCAGTTGAGTCCAGCACTTTGCAACCCCATGAACTGCAGCCCACCAAGCTCTTCTGTCAAAGGAATTTTCCAGGCAAGTATACTGGAATGGGTTGCCATTTCCTACTCCAGGCAATCTTCCTGACCCAGGGATCAAGCCCAAGTTGCTTGCATCTCTGGCCTTGGCAGGTGGATTCTTTACCACTGTGCCCCCTGGGAAGCCTTTTATTCATGACTTTACCATAATCAATTTAACCATTCTTCTATTCAGGAACATTTAGGTTGTTCTCAGTATTTTTGCTATTACAGACATACGACTATGAGTATTCTCACATATGACTCCTTCTACACATAAATCACAGTTGAATCTAGACAGATGCTATTCAAAGTGGAGTTCCAAGAGGAGCAGTATCAGCATTTCCTGGGAGCTAGAAATGCGGAACCTTGGGCCCCACACCAGACCTACCAAATTAGAATCTGCATTTTAACTATACTCCCAGGAACTCTGTATACACGATGCAAGTTTAAGACGTATTTATTGGTCTAGAAGAAGCAGTGCTTCTCAAACTATCAGTTCTGTTTTTAAATCGGTTATGAAATTTTGTAAAACACAAAAATCATATGTTTGGATATTTTAGCAATGTGAATGCTACACAAGTTTCTCAAAAGATACTCTCAATCTCTGTACCTACTTCCATGCAGCTCAATAACAATCATTTTGTGGATGGGCAGGGGTCAGCAAAACTAGGCTCTGGACTTAGAAGTGGAATCACTGAGTTGTCTCATCCTTAATTTTACTGGATAATCTAAGTTGTCTTCCAAAGTGATCGTATCAGTACATACTCCCAACATCAGCATATGAGAATGATGGATGTGAAACAGTACCTCACTGGTATTTTAGTTTACATTTCCTTTATTTTGGAAAACTATTTGACAGTTTCCAATAATATGCTTTTCAAATGCATAAATCTTCTTATAGTTTTATCTTCATTACTTCCATTTATAATTATTTCCAAATTTATAGTTACATAATGCTGTGATATTTAACTTATATGCAGAGTATGTGTGTGTTTCGTTGCTCGGTCATGTCCGACTCTGCAACCCCATGAACTGTGACCCACCAGGCTCCTCTGTCCACGGGATTCTCCAGGCAAGAATACTGGAGTGGATTGCCATTTCCTTCTCCGGGGGATCTTCCCTACCCAGGGATTGAACCCAGGTCTCCTATGTTGCAGGCAGATGCTTTACCATCTGAGCTACTAGGGAAGGCCCAAAGAGTACATATGCAGAGTACATCATGTGAAATGCCAGGATGGATGAAGCACAAGCTGGTATCAAGATTGCTGGGAGAAGTAACAATAACCTCAGACATGCAGATGACACCACCCTTATGGCAGAAAGTGAAGAAGAACTAAAGAGCCTCTTGATGAAAGTGAAAGAGGAGAGTGAAAAAGTTGGCTTAAAACTCAACATTCAGAAAACTAAGATCTTTCCATGACTTTCTATCACACTTTGAACAACATCCAGACTCCCAGCCAGGGATCCAGCCTTGTGGTCCAGGCACCTGACCTCTCCAACTACATTCCCTGCATCCCCTGCAACCCACCTCACTTTAGTTACACCAGCCCCTGGATTCCCCCACAGCTTATTCCCACATGGGGTCTCTGCACCAGGTTTTCCTTTCTGCTCTTTCTTCCCCAACCAATTTCCCCAGGCTGGCTCCTTGTTTTCTGTACCTTCAGAGAGAACTTCTCTTACACACAATCAGAAGTCATCATGAGGTACTATAATTTATAACCACATTTTAATTCTGTGCAAGCCCTACTAACTTGCTTTTCATCCATCTCCCCAGACCTGTAATAAACCCCAGGAAAGTAAGGACCTTGTTTGTGCTGCTCAATATTGTATCCTCATTTCTAAGACACCGTCAGGCTCAAAGCTGCCACTGAGTACATGGTGTCATATTGACAGTCGTAAATAGTAGGCATTCTGGTAACCATGAATTACCAGCTCTTTGACTTTGAACTTCTTTAATCTCTCAAACCATAATATAAGGATGATAATAACTCCCTGCCTATAATTACCATGAGGATAAAATGATGTCGAGTGTTCAGCAGTTCATAGTGTTAATGGTCAATAAATTATTTTCTCAACTCCCAGAGTACTTCTTGTCTGAACTTATAGATTATTTGCTGGTTTGAACTGTTAGTTTCCTCAGCCTGAATATGTCATCTCCCAGTTGTCTCAAGGATAGAACCTCCACCTTGGCCAGGTTTCAAAAATAATGGAACAAACAAATTAGCAAATCAACAAAATATAACAAAATGAAGCAAAACTTTAAGGCTCAAGTCAACATTTGAGCCCACTGAGACAAATAATCTCCTCTGCCTATTCAGTGAGTTTATGTAGGTAACCTGGTGAAGAACAAACGTCCTCTATCCACCTATAATAGTGCTCACCTTGCTACTTCAGGGCCTTTTACTGAATGTGAATAACCCCATCCACAGGTGCTTAAAATCTAGCCTAGAAGTGTTTTGATTCATAAACACACATAATGCACACAATCTGTTAAAAGGATAGAAATGAAAGATTTATAGGGTTAATCTTTAGCACTTTAATATTTCTTAAATTCTGTCTTGTTTATTTCATGAGGACGTAAGCTTATTTGCTCCCATTTGAACCACTTTACTTCTGAAAAGTTAATTATACCCAGAGAGAAGTGCACTACATCCTGGTTTATCTTAGATCGATTTGAGGAATGTCTGTATTTACATATGTACACATAAACCCAATGTAAATGTATGTTGACTCAGGTGAGGAAAAAACCATTTGTTGAAAAAGGAATTATGTTGAAACCTTTAAATATTTGTGTGTTAGTAAGTTAATAAGTATTTTTCTTGTCAGTGTTTAGTACATTCAGGAAATATGAGTAATATTTGTGCAATTTGAGATAACCTCAAATTCATATGAATAGATACCAGAAAAGATTGTTAAAATATGAACTGAGGAGTTGTAAAAATGTGACCGAGATTTAAAAAAAAAAAAAGGATATGGGAAGAGAGAGACAATAATGACGGAAGGATCAGAGTTCCCATACAACCTAGGACCCACAGGCATAGGTAGAATTCCTAGCACACAGTGACAAGAATGAACTGAGAACTCTCATACTCGTTTTCAGAGAAGTATTTTAACCTACTTTTGCAAATATGAGACCTAAAGCTATTCAAGAATTAGTTTTGTTTTTCAAAATTTATTCATTTTTGGCTGTGCTGGGTCTTCATTGCTGCTCGCCAGCTTTCTCTAGTTGCGGCACGTGGGGGCTACTCTTTGTTGATGTGCAAGGGCCTCTCCTTGCGGTGACTTGTTGCATGCAGATCACGGGTTCTAGGGCATGCAGGCTTCAGTAGGTGCAGCTTGCGGTCTAGAGCAGAGGCTCAGTAGTTACCCCAAAGCATGCAAGATCTTCCCGGACCAGATTAAACTGTGTCCCCTGCATTGGCGGGAGGATTCTTTACCAC
>NW_011494889.1:7354494-7355090 GCF_000754665.1 Bison bison bison | reverse complement strand
GCAATGGCACCCCACTCCAGTACTCTTGCCTGGGAAATCCCATGGACAGAGGGGCCTGGTGGGCTGCAGTCCATGGGGTCGCTAGAGTCGGACACGACTGAGTGACTTCACTTTCACTTTTCACTTTCATGCATTGGAGAAGGAAATGGCACCCCACTCCAGTGTTCTTGCCTGGAGAATCCCAGGGACGGGGGAGCCTGGTGGGCTGCCGTCTATGGGGTTGCACAGAGTCAGACACGACTGAAGCGACTTAGCAGCAGCAGCAGCAGCATTAGAAACTACCTTGAATAAAATTCTATCAGTGTTTTTCTTATACTTAAAAAAAAAAAGATTCACCTCAAGTTGCTTTAAGAAGCAATTTAATCCTCACTAAGGAGCATGAGTTCTTTGAAACAATGGTTGATTACAAGTCAGGGGCCAGGAATGTACAAGAAAGTGCACTGAGCACCAAAGAAGATGATCTTAATTGACTGTTGCACATTAAATAAATAGTTTAAATCCAGAGAACTGAGCAGCTCTTCTTTAGAGACCAATGTCAGCTAATAAATGGAGATGAATTGACAAAAATAAGAATGTCCACCTTTTGGCAACGTTCA
>NW_011494889.1:7352045-7354394 GCF_000754665.1 Bison bison bison | reverse complement strand
TCAAGGTAATCATGGATTCAAAGCAAGGATCATCAAAAAATGCTAAAACCACTAGGTGAATGGATTTTTGGTAACAGAATATTTGCATGGATTTTTAATTGCAAAAAGGGAAGTGTATCTTCACAATGGTGAGTTCTGGCAGTCTCCATCTTAACTGAGGGACCAAAGTTAGGATCACCAATAGTGGGACAATATGTATTCTTGCCTGGAGAATCCCAGGGACGGGGGAGCCTGGTGGGCTGCCGTCTATGGGGTCGCACAGAGTCGGACACAACTGAAGCGATTTAGCAGCAGCAGCAGCATGTGCTTCCTGATACGATGAAATTTGAAAAACAGAACCACAGGGAATTCCCTGGTGGCCTAGTGGTTAGGATTCTAGGCTTTCACTGCCATGGCTCAAGTTCAGTCTCTGGTAGGGGATCTGAGATCCTGCAAGACTTGTGGTCAAAAAGAAAAAAAGAACTATACAACAACATCTAGAAGTATTCTTGCAAAGAAAGTTTAACCTGAACTTAATCAGGCTTCTAGACTAGCACATGTCATTAAAAATATAATGTGAGCCATATATGTAATATTATAATTTTTTAGTAGCCACATTTAAAAAGTAAAAACACCAAAAGCCACAGGTGAAGTTAATACAGTAATATTCTTTAATTCAATATAACCAAAATATTAGTATTTCAACATGTAATCAATATTAAAAAATATTTTACATTCTTTTTTTGTACATTATTCAAAATTCAGTGTGTATTTTTATACTTAATGCACATTTCAATTCAGATACTAAATTTTCATTGGAAATACTTGATAAATATTTATTTAGGTTTCAAAAAATTTACAGTTGAAGAAGTAGATCTGCATACTCAAGTTGTTTCAAACCTACTTAAAATTTAACCCAAAGTGGAGTCCAGCAGCTTGCTGCTCGAAAGCCATTAAAGAGGCCAGGTTGATGGAAAGTTTGCTTTATTTTGGATGTTGGTAACTAGGGGTCAGGGGAGAGCTGAGGCCTGTCCAAAGGCCAACTCCCCAATGGGCAAGAGCCTTTCTAGATTGAGGGAGGGGGCTACATGAAGAAACAGCACAGTCAGCTCTGACAGTCATCTTGAGTTGGCCCTCGGTTGTCTGACCAGCATTATCTCTTGATTGTTTTAAGCACAGTTAATCTTCAGCTTTAGGGTCAGCTTATTTCCATTTCCATGAAGCCAGTTCTCAGAACTGTGGTGGCTTATGTCATGGCTACAGTCTGGCCATCATATGCAGAAGTCGTTAACTTCTCCACCAGGCGGAGGTTTCAGTATATAAAACACAGGTCACAGGATATGCCTCAGAATATTATCTCTAGCCCCTGAGAAGAAACTAAAGGAACTTAATTATATTTAATGACTACATTATTATTATTTGATCTCCTTTAATAGTTTTCCATTTGCTTCTGCATTTTCTCGCTTCTCTGGTTAAACTTATTCTTTGGCTAAAGTTTTTCCACAGACAATAGGCAGGCAGAGGACAAGGGTCGGGGGGTTCTGCTCTCTTTCAAAATTTTTCCAATAATGAAATTAAATATGAGCTTTTAAGTTTAAATTCAAATTAATTCAAGTTAAATTTTAAAATCCAGTTCCTCAGTTGCATTAGCCACATTTTGGGTGCTGAATAGCCACATGAACCATGCATCCTTAGACTAAACTTCTATTTTAAAGAAAACAAAGGGGATAGATGATTAAATGACACCAAGAGACAATCCAGAATGTGGAACAGTCTAAAAAATAACTGTAGATTTTAGATTTTCTAAAAAGTCAATGTCATAAAAGACCTAAAACAGGAAGACTGTCCTAGAATAAGAGAGATTCAGTTCAGTTCAGTTCAGTTCAGTCGCTCAGTTGTATCAGACTCATGGTGGCCCCATGAACTGCAGCACACCAGGCCTCCCTGTCCATCGCCAACTCCTGGAGCTCACTCAAACTCATGTCCATAGAGTCGGTGATGCCATCCAGCCATCTCATCCTCTGTCATCCCTTTCTCCTCCTCCCTTCAATCTTTCCCAGCATCAGGGTCTTTTCAAATGAGTCAGCTCTTCGCATCAGGTGACAAAAATATTGGAGTTTCAGCTTCAGCATCAGTACTTCCAATGAACACCCAGGACTGATTTCTTTTAGGATCGACTGGTTGGATCTCTTTGCAGTCCAAGGGACTCTCAAGAGTCTTTTCCAACATCACAGTTCAAAAGTATCAATTCTTCTGTGCTCAGCTTTCCTTATAGTCCAACTCTCACATCCATATATGACTACTGGAAAAACCATAGCCTTGACTAGACAGACCTTTGTTGGCAAAGTAATGTCTCTGCTTTTTAATACG
>NW_011494889.1:7347272-7350950 GCF_000754665.1 Bison bison bison | reverse complement strand
ATCAGTCCAGAATATTCACTGGAAGGACTGATGTTGAAGCTGAAACTCCAATATTTTGGCCATCTGATGCGAAGAGCTGACTCATCTGAAAAGACCTTGATGCTGGGAAAGATTGAAGGCAGGAGGAGAAAAGGATGACAGAGGATGAGATGGTTGGATGGCATCACCGACTCTATGGACATGAGTTTGAGTAAATTCCAGAAGTTGGTGATGGACAGGGAGGCCTGATGTGCTGAAGTCCATGGGATCACAAAGAGTTGGACATGACTGAGCGACTGAACTGAACTGAAGGGAACTTTGAATATGTAGTACCTTCTAGATGAATTATGAAATTATCTAACTTTCTTAGGCATGACAATGACATTATGATTATATCAGCATTTGCTTTATTTCTAGGAGGGGGAATAATTTTAGAAATGCCACTTTAACCAAATATCAAGGCTGTCAGAAGAAAAAAATATGCATAGGCATGATGATCTCAAAATATTTACCTCCTGGGTGTTCAGTGGAAGGACTGATGCTGAGGCTGAAATTCCAATACTTCGGCCACCTCATGCGAAAAGTTGACTCATTGGAAAAGACCCTGATGCTGGGAGGGATTGGGGGCAGGAGGAGAAGGGAACGACAGAGGATGAGATGGCTGGATGGCATCACCGACGGATGCACATGAGTTTGAGTGAACTCTAGGAGTTGGTGATGGACAGGGAGGTCTGGCGTGCTGTGATTCATGAGGTCGCAAAGAGTAGGACACGACTGAGCGACTGAACTGAACTGAACTGATGCAAACTTTTTCCAGGAAGCCAGTGGAGTATATACTTCTTGGAAATGAGGGAATAAGCCAGGAAAGAGGAAGATTACATATTGAGGAAGCAGATGATTTCCAAGTAGGCATGAGATAATGAGAACCCCCAGGATGGTATTTGGGAATCAGTCTTAGCAAGCAACCATTACAGACTGAACCAAGAGGAGACAAGCTCCAGGAAAGATGTCTTTTAAAATAAAATGACATGCAGATTATACAATATTTTTTACTATATTGTGGGGATTTTTACAACTCTTTAGAAAAATTTTGAGAGAAAAATTAATGAGAGGTGCATTCAGTGGCATATTGATAAACTACCTGTTTGAGAAGGGCAAAGGTAGAAAAAATGGAAGAAAGAAGCTCTGATCTGTAGCACTCGTTGACTTCTGTGGCATAAATACTCCACTATAGCAAAATTCAAGTAACCAGGATGAAGTCACTGAACAAAGAGTTGGCAAGAGATGTGTATAATTGACTCTTAACAACCAGTAAAGGGGGCTGTAGGGAAGAGCACGTAATACTCAATTGTCCCAAGAGCCAAATGTCCCATCAGCCAAATGAGTATTATATGCTAAATTTTAGGTAATCTCTTATGAAAAAGAAAAGGAAGGAAGGATCAACAAGAGCTAGCTTCAACAAAATTAAGCAAACAAACACAGCAGTTATTAACTCCAGGAAAAATTAAAAATTGTATAAGAAAAGAAATGAAATCATAGTATCCCACATGATTCAGCTATGACCACTTGCATTGCCATAATAATGTACATACTGAATGTTTATTTAGCTTTTGGAAGTGTGATACAACCATATTGAGAGGATGAGGAAAGGGGAAAGGAGTAGAAAAGAAGGATACATTTTTATTATCAATAGATAATGCCTAAAATTGAAAAAATAAGAAATAGGAGAATGAGTATTTTTACTTAGAAATACAAAAGTAAACTACCAGCAGAAAGAGCCAGAAAAGATAAAAGACACTGCCTGTGGGGTGCAGAACTCCAGAACGGAGAGAAACGTGGTGGAAAACAACTGGTTTTCCTATCAGTTGCTCTAGTACCATTTCGCTGAAGCACACGCTCACGTACACACATGCACAGACACACGGAAAGAGGGAAGAAGAGCGGGAAAATTCAGACTGCTGGTTACATAGGCTTGACTGAGCCCAGTTTTCTTTTTACCACCCCTTTCTCCAAAACCCACTGAAATGAAAAAAGCAATGTAAAAATAAAAATAAATTGACACTTCCTTTGGAAAGACAGGAGGGTGTACCATCAGTCGACCAGGACAGTTAGGAACTTCCCAATGATACAGAGAGTGAGGATCAAACTCATTATTAAACACAATATTCCTGATTACAAAATGACCCCACACAAGCTTAGAAGAGAACCTCAAAAAGCGAGTTTGCCAGCACAACCCAACCAAATGATGTAACCATTTCAGCCCTCCCCCTCCCGCTGCCTACAGATAACCATAGATCTAGCATGGGATTACTGACTCCAAACACTCTCTCCTAGATGAGAGAATGAAAGCAGGCACTCTGGGCAGTGTGCCAGGGGATTGCAGCCACCGAGAGAGGGAAGGAACCCTTAAAGGAGAGGTTTTCTGGCCCCACTATGCTAAACCACCACCGCATCAGGACATCTGCATGACCAGACAAACAAGAGAGTCTTATAGACAGCACAGTTGAAAAGTAAAGCACAGTAGTAGAAGTAAGACTAAACAGGTTTTCACTGTCATCCTAGAAAGTCATTCTTTTAGTTCCTGCTATGACAACCCCTGGAACCGTCCTGGATATTGTCCTTAAGACTGGACTCCAACTTTTTATCAATTCAGTGAGCTTCTCCACATCTTCCCAATAAATTTCTTTCTTGTTTTAAGCTAACCACAGTCAGTCTGTTGCCTGCAACGAAATAACTCTTACCATACAAATAGATGGCTGAATGGCAAATACGTTTAATGCTATTATCATATAGTTTAAACATTTTATATATGTTATAGTGTATACATTTTACTATTGTAATAAATAAGCTTAACAATGCTAAGGTAGAGAAGGAATATTCTTTTCAAAAGCCTATGGAACATGTACAAAATGATCTCTTAGGTAATACACACACATACACAAAAATTGAAAAATTCCCCCAAAGTAGAACTACATGGGCCACCTAAAATATAATACCAAAAGCATATCCAAATATATGCACTTGGAAAGAAAGAAAAACTGAAAGTATAGAAAATTTACAGAAGAATGGTCATAGAAACATTACCTGTCAAACTCTGTTGACAACATATGATAAAATGATTCTCAGAGGAAACTCTATAGCCTGGAATACATTTGTTAGAAACCAAGAAAGTGGAGAATACATGAATTTAAGCAGTCAATTCAAAAAGCTAGACAGAAGACCTCAAAATAGATACTTCATTAGTATGAAAAAAAGTGTAAAATATAAAATGAAATTTACAAACTTGCCTTGGTCAATAATACCAAAAGTTGGTTTGACCCACCTCCCAGAATATTGGAAATAAAAGTAAAAATAAACAAACGGGACCTAATTAAACTTAAAAGCTTCTGCACAACAAAGGAAACTATAAGCAAGGTGAAAAGACAGCCTTCAGAATGGGACAAAATAATAGCAAATGAAGCAACTGACAAACAACTAATCTCAAAAATATACAAGCAACTCCTACAGCTCAATTCCAGAAAAGTAAATGACCCAATCAAAAAATGGGCCAAAGAACTAGACATTTCTCCAAAGAAGACATACAGATGGCTAACAAACACATGAAAAAATGCTCAACATCACTCATTATCAGAGAAATGCAAATCAAAACCACTATGAGGTACCATTTCACGCCAGTCAGAATGGCTGCGATCCAAAAGT
>NW_011494889.1:7343806-7347172 GCF_000754665.1 Bison bison bison | reverse complement strand
TGATAGACAAGCAATAAATGCTGGAGAGGGTGTGGAGAAAAGGGAACCCTTTTACATTGCAAACTAGTACAGCCACTATGGAGAACAGTGTGGAGATTCCTTAAAAAACTGGAAATAGAACTGCCGTATGACCCAGCAATCCCACTGCTGGGCATACACACTGAGGAAACCAGAATTGAAAGAGACACGTGTACCCCAATGTTCATCGCAGCACTGTTTATAATAGCCAGGACATGGAAGCAACCTAGATGTCCATCAGCAGATGAATGGATAAGAAAGCTGTGGTACATATACACGAATGAGTATTACTCAGCCATTAAAAAGAATACATTTGAATCAGTTCTAATGAGGTGGATGAAACTGGAGCCTATTATACAGAGTGAAGTAAGCCAGAAAGAAAAACACCAATACAGTATACTAACGCATATTATGGAATTTAGAAAGATGGTAACAATAACCCTGTATACGAGACAGCAAAAGAGACACTGATGTATAGAACAGTCTTTTGGACTCTGTGGGAGAGGGAGAGGGTGGGATGATTTGGGAGAATGGCACTGAAACATGTATAATATCATATATGAAATGAGTCGCCAGTCCAGGTTTGATGCACAATACTGGATGCTTGGGGCTGGTGCACTGGGACGACCCAGAGGGATGGTATGGGGAGGAAGGAGGGAGGAGGGCTCAGGATGGGGAACACGTGTATACCTGTGGCAGATTCATGTTGATATATGGCAAAACCAATACAATATTGTAAAGTTAAAAAATTAAAAAAAAAGAAATAAGAAAAGATATAATCAAAATTATTAATGAGAGAGTATATGATGATTTTCAAAATTATGAGAATTTTTTTTTTTTAATGGGAGTCAAGAAGGCCTTAAGCAAGGCCTCAGTAAGACACAAGATCAAAAGCCATAAAAGAAAACATTGGCATATTGGACTCCATAATAATAATAAATTAAAAGTTAAAATGAAAAAATCCATAAAAAATTGACAAATAGATTTTTGGGAAAAGAATGACCAATAAACGTTTGAAAGAATATTCAACCATACTAGTAATCAGGAAAGTTTAAAGCAATTAAGACACCATTTTTCCAGCTTCTTTGATGGTCCAGTGGTTAAGAATCTGCCTTGCAATGCAGGGGACATGGGTTCAGTCCCTGGCCTGGGAAGATCCCACATGCCTCGGAGCAACCAAGCCTGTGTGCCACAACTACTGAGCCTGTGCTCTCAAGCCCGGGAGCCAGAACTACGGAACACACGTGCTACAACTACTGTAGCCCACACCCTGGAGTCCGTGTTCTACAACGGGAGAAAGCTAAGTGTAGACCCTGCTTGCTGCAACTAGAGAAAGCCCGAGTGCAGCTGGGAAGACCCAGCACAGACAAAAATAAGTAAATAAATCTTAAAAAACAAAACGTATTTCACTCATCAGATAGACAAAAAAATTCAAATATGATAATATGCAGTGTTAGAAACGTGAGGATAGCTTTCCCAGTGGTCCAGTGGTTAAGAAACCACCTTCCAATGCAGGGTACTGGGGTTTGACTCCTGGCTGGGAAAATACAATCCTACACACCCCAGGGTAACTAAGCCTGCAGTCTGCAACTAGAGGAGCCAAAGCCATGAGGAAGATCCAGGCCAGCCAAAATGTTTAAAATATGAATAAATAAATGTTGTGAGGAAACAAGTACTCTCGTACACTGTTAATGGGGAATGTAAACTGGCAACAGTGCTGGAAGGCTAGGTCAATCAGAAGAGAACTAATCAAAGGGTTGCTGAGCAGCCTTTAAAATGAGTAAGTCCACAGATCCTCACATGAAAAAATTTTCAGTGCATAGTATTAAATGCTAAAATTATGTAAAGCATAGACATTTACGTAAGTGTGTGTGCGCCATATACAAACACACAAGTATGAGGGTAGGTCTGATATAGAGAGATTTTTACTTTTTACCCTATATTCCAGGGTTGTTTTAATTAACAAGAAAAAAGAAAACACTTTGGAAACAGATGTATTAAACTGTTACTTGTGTTTACCTTAAATAGGGAAGAAAAACGGGGTGAAAGTGAAAAAAAGACGTTTACTTTTCACTTTATATGAAAATTAGAAAAAACATGTATTATGTCATTTGTGAAATTTAAAATTTTAATATAAAGCAATGATATATGAAAATACTGCAAAGATAAATGAAAGGACCCTAATTTTACCCTAGCAATTTTTCGAAGTCTCAATAAAAAATAAAATAGGATGGCTCTGGTACTTTTCCAGGTCTCCTTCCTTTAGGACACAACTATGAATTAATTCAAAAGAATTCCTCACTCCTTTATGGACTGTGAGTTAGTCGCTCAGTTGTCCTGCTCTTTGCGACCCAATGGAATATAGCCCTCCAGGCTCCTGTGTCTATGGAGTTCTCCAGGCAAGAATACTGGAGTGGTTTGCCATTTCTCCACTTTTAATGGACTATTACTGCCTTAAATACTACCTTTCAGACCAAGATTTCAAAGCATAGTTAGCAAGGATTTTCAGCTAAGAACCCCAAACTGGCAGGATATCATGGGCAGGGTGACGTTTATTCTATTTCCTAACTAATATTAAAGCAGTATGTTAAAGCAGCTTAATTTCCCCCGAAGTTACTTATTTAAAACACACACACACACGAGTCATAAACCAAGTGTTTTACTGGGACTGTAGAAAGGTATTAAACGATCACTAAAGTGTAAAGAGAAAGAAAACGTTCAACTAATACAGATGATAGCAAACAATCATCGCGAACCTTATGCAGAAATTACTCTGTGCACTGCAGCATGACTATGCACAATAATAATATACACGCGAAAGCTTGAACATCTTCCCAGGAATATATTTTGAAATATACAGATAGATAAAAGAGGAGGCATGAGGTTTTGATAAGGACATTTTCCTTACGGTGCACAGGAAAAAATACGGGAAAAGGATTTGCATTGTACTTATTTAGAGTGCTGAGTAAGCGGGCAAGCCCTATCTTGCATCAGACGACTGCTGCCGCTAAAATGCAGATTTCAGGTTTAGTCGCAGTCACTACCTAACATTCAAAAATGCGTGTCGCAGGCCTTTTTCCACTTCACCCCGCCCGCCCTCCACAGCCTGCACGCCCGGCACAAACGTCTTGACGCATCCTCGCTGACGAGGTGCTCCCTCCATTTTGTCCTCAGTCTCCTTCAAGCTAAAGGAGCGGCGCTATTTTAAAGCAACTCCCGGATGAAACCAAAGCAAGAGAGGAGGGGAAGTGGGCGCGAGACCACACTCTGCTGGAGGCCGGGGCTGGGTGGAGCTGCTAGGGCCGCCCAGGGCTCGTCCCGGGGCGGGAGGACAAAGGACATCAAGGG
>NW_011494889.1:7340901-7343207 GCF_000754665.1 Bison bison bison | reverse complement strand
AGGCCCTAAGACTCGTCCCTGTGGAAAGAAAATTTTGCTGAGAGGCGCCTCATATTGTAATTGGCTAATAAAGAGTGATTTTAAAGTTCCCTAACATGGAGGAATGGGCAAATGCTGAGAAATGAAAACTTTGCTATATTCTAGTGAATTTATATCCAGAGCAGGAGGATCATATGAAAAGATTTGCGATTTTTTTCCCCGTTAACTAGTTTTCAGTCAACCACGTGGAGTTTGCATTATTATATGCAACCAACAGCTTCGCTGGCTGGCATTCGTGTCCTGCTTTGCCATCTCAGCCCATCATCCACAGTTGTCTTTGTGGGCTACCCTGTAAAATGGATCATTTTACATCTGCTTAAAACTCAGCCGTAGCAGCCCATTGCTTTCAGGTTAAATTCGAATTCCTCGATCTGTGATGTAATGGAGTGGGTTACCATGCCCTCCTCCCAGGGATGGAACCCGAGTCTCAGGTCGCCTGCATTGGCAGGCGGGTTCTTTACCACCAGTGCCACCTGGGAAGCGTATAAAACTCCTCAGCTAACTCTTTAACTGTTCAGTCTCTGTGATTCTTCTCATGCTTTCCTCTCCAAGTGTATTAAAGCTCAACAGGGCTATCTCTGGCAAGGGCTTCCTGACTCCCCAAAGGTAGCTGAGGTGCTTCTGTCCTCATCTCCCTGACACCTTGTACATAGCTGTTATCATTACAGCATTATACTGGAAGTTAATTTATGTCTTAAGAGCAGGAATCCAATTTTTATATCCTCAATGCAGATTAGGTGCTCATAAAAAATACGCAGAAAGAAAAAAATTCTATACATCGAAAACCAGAGATTATGGAAGACCTACTCTGCCACACTGCACCAAATCTGTAGATCTAGGAGATCTGCTCAGCTTGAAAATTTTGATTGCTTCTTCAGTTTTCTTGCTGCTCTGGGGAATTTTCCATCTAAATTTGCCCTAGATGGGACACTTCCCTCCAGCTTCCAGTGCGGGGTTCGTGGGGTGTGGGGTGCAGTTCCTGATTGGGGAGCTAAGATCCCACATGTGACGTAGCTCAACCAAAAAATAAAATTTTTAAAATAAATTTGGCGTAGATCAATGGTTATGAACAAACGTTGGATAAATTGCTTCCATATTATCAGTTTGTCTTGCTGCCTTTTCTGTTTTTCGTGTCTCACATGCCATTTGGAATATGCTTTAGTAGAACAAAAGGTACCCTTATTTGACACTTGAGTACTTCAAGAGGCATCTAACTTCAAACACAAAATTCTAGACGGCTTTGTGAAGACACCTGGATCTTCAATGGGCCTTTTTATTCCTTGTATATATGATTGCTCACCTTTGATAGGAGGTAACTGCTGTCATTTTAGGGTCATGATGGTGGTTTAATCCATTGAAAATAAAGAAAATTCAATGAAAGAAAAAATTTTTAACCTTGTATTTTAAGCCAAACATGTTCCAAAGTCAAATGATTATCTGTGCTACATGTGCAGAGATGTAAAGTATGATGGATTTAGCAAAATGGCTCTTTTAGAAGACCTCAGTGGTGCCCTTTCAGTGGAGGGTAGGGGATGTCTTGTTGAACTGCGTTAAAAGCAGGGTAGGTTTGTAAGTGAAGAGGAACACATTGTTAACTGAGTTTTGCAGTAAAGAGCAGAAAAATGGAATAGTGGCTTGGGGGAACAGGGTGCTGAGAGGGTAATTTGTATATTTCTAGACTGGAGATTATTAAATAGAGGAAAAACAAATAATGCAATTAAAGTAAGGGATAACCATTAGAAGCAAAGTCCTTAAGAGTAATCAGCTGCACAGTGAGGACTAGTTTTAAATAGTAGGGCCAGCTCCTCCTTGGAAATAAAAAGCAAATGAGCACTGATGGAGCAGATACATTTAACAGTGGAAAACGAAGCAGCTTTAATTTGACTTATTCTCTATATAATCATTAAATTGGCATTCTGATTTAGACATTTCTTCTTGAGCTTTCCTACTTCCATCAAGGTATGCTGGTAAAGCTGCCCTTTTAAATCTAACCTTAAAATATTAGTTTACCCTAAAATATAATCTTTATATATCTAAAGGCTTTAACTTGTTAATAGCAGGTGAACCTTAAGTTTGCAGACTACTTAGGACTTCCCTGGTGGCTCAGACGGTAAAGCATCTGCTAACAATGTGGGAGACCCAGGTTCGATCCCTGGGTTGGGAAGATCCTCTGGAGAAGGAAATGGCATGGACGGAGAAGCATGGTAGGCTACAGTCCATGGGGTTGTAAAGAGTCGGACATGACTGACTTCACTAAGAAATAAAAG
>NW_011494889.1:7320309-7340801 GCF_000754665.1 Bison bison bison | reverse complement strand
AAGAAATAAAAGAGGAATGCTAAATGCCTTGAACATTACAAGTAGAACTACTTCAAAAAGACTTCAGGCTTAGATTCCTTCCATTTCTGAGACTCACAGTTCAGATACTATCATATATTGTCTAAATTCAAGACTTTTATTACAGTATTCTGTATTTGCTTTTAAGCCATCACTAGTCTAACTTTCAGATTTATCAGGAGGCTGTGACAATTCTCTTACTAGAAAGGGGGGAAAAAAATCTTAGTATATCCTTAGCCAGTTTTGAGTCCGGGTGGCACTAGTGGTAAAGAACCCGCCTGCAGGTAGACCTAAGAAAATTCCCTGGAGAGCACGGCACCCCACCCAACTCTGGTGTTCTTGCCTGGAGAATCCCATGGAGAAGTCTGGCAAGCTGCGGTCCATAGGATCCCAGACTGAAGTGATTTAAGCACACACGCAGATCTAGTTATGTCCTGTTAATCCTTATATGTGAACTCTGAAAGGGTTAAATGCTCCAATGAAAATGACAGGCTTTCAGGGTCAGACTGACTTCCACTCTGCCACCCACTTATGAGGCTTCTACTTAAACCCTGAGCTTGTTTCAGAAATGTCACAAAGGCTAAGAGAATTAAAAACAAGGAATAAAGAGCTTGGTATCAATAACCCCTTAGCGCCTCTAAATTTTAAGATTAAGTAGACCAGCACTGGCTTCTCAACCTTGGTGCTACTGACATCGACCAAGGCAGTTTTTGTTGCAGGTGATACATGTTTAGCAGGACCATCCTTGGCATCTGAAACCATATATTGGTTTTAGAAGGTAACACTTAACAAGATGTTTATCTTTCAAAGCTGGATTATTCTACAATTTGCAATTTCAAAAATTTACTTAAATCTCCAAAGCAGTGTTTCTCCCAATCTGGTGGTTTGGGGTGGGGATGTGCTCAGTTTCCTAAACATAAATGCCCATGAGTCAGAGTCGAAGGGTGGGACTCGAAAATCTCTAAAAAGGCTCAGGAAGTTACCTAGTTGACTTAAATAGCACCCTTTCAGATGTCCAGCAAGTTTACACACCTGGCAAAGAACTGTACTTGATCATTTTATCCAAGTGCCCCCCCCCCCCCAAAAGCTGGGGTTACACTAGGACTCCGTAATGGAGAATCCAAATGAAAAGGTCCAGATGCCTTGAGCTTGTGCTGTCTTGGTGGGATAAGCAGTGTCTGGCATGCTGTGGCCAACACTTAATGGTTCCTTTCATTCTCTGCTTAAATGGGAAAGCCATCTTAACATTCTCCCATGATAGAAGCTGCTGGTCTCGCTTCTAAGAGCTGACATTAAAAACCACCACCCCCAATCTCAGTCTTTCTAGCACCCTTTTCCCACCCAGGACAATGGCCTACCTTCAGAACAGTTCACACCCTCCCCTCTGGGCCCATAAATGCCACTGGGCTCTTGACCTGAAGGTAAGGAACAATCTTCTTTTTGTTGCTAAGTTAAATGAAAAGTTAAATCCCAACCTCTTGTATACAAAGATTTGTACTGAAGAGCCTGCCAGCCACTGGGGTCCACCAACTTTAAGAAGCACCTGCTACATTCAAACGTGTTGTGGCAGGGGACAGGCAGAGACGAAAGAAAAAAACAGTTTTCTGAGAGTATATAACTTTTGCTTTATTAGAAACCAAGTCACATTGTCTTTTCTGCAGAAACTTTAGCCAAAGCAAACACAGTCAATATACCTTTATGTTTCAACCTTGAATCTAACTTGCCCTTCACTGTCCTTTCCCTATTTCTTCCAATCCAGTCTTCTTTTTCCCTTATAGTGTATTACCATCTAAGTATCATCTCATTCCTAAGAATGGGCAAGTGACTTGCTTTTTAAAAGTTACATTACTGAAAAAAAATTTTCCCTCAAATGAATAGAGTGCTGCAGCAAAACATTAAGTGTGACTTTAAAAAATGTCTGCCCCCCCCGCAACCCCAAGGTACACAGTGAGAATGACAAGACCTCAGGTTGAAAATGTCACTCTTAAAAGTGGCAGGATTTTTCAAAGAGGGAGAACAAATCCATAAATCCAATGCAGACTGTATGAAGAATTTAAAAACCATTTTAGACTTGAAATTATCACCTAGCCAAACCCCTTCATTACAGACTGCAGGCCAAATAAAAAAATATATCCTACAGGTTACAGAAGTTAGTGGCAGAGCTGAGACTAAAATCCAACCCTCTTAGATTTCCACTTTTTTTCATCACATCTAGATGTGGTTACTATGTACTTCAACAAAGAAATCAAGTGCAACTTTGTATCATAGGCAAGGAAACAGACAAGGGACTTGTCAAAATATTTATTGTTATAAACAAAACGGAATTGCTGTTACTACTTAACACAGATAAAATCTGCAGTCATCCTTAAAGGAATTTAAAACAGTATACTAAATATTCTAAGTAACACGGTTAGAACAATTTCACTTTCCCATCTGTTTCTCAAACTGTAATTATGCTGCCTTTTACCTTCAGTGATAGCCAAATCCCCAAGAGATTCCAGAGAGCGATTCAAAGAGCTCATGAAATAATGTATGCCCCTATCTCCAAACCAGCTGATTAACAATTATGGCATAAGCATGATCCCATCTCTCTTCAGGTTTAATTTACTACTTAGTACTTTGTGGTCAAATTCTCAAGGTTTCCATTTTAGATTCATTCATATTAGATACCAAAGCAGGATGGTTTGTTTTTAATCTTTGCCAAACCACTCTGAAGTAAAATATTCTTTAACTCAATGTAATTTTTAATTTTTCCTAGCCCTTTAAACTCCTAGGAATTTTAGATGTTGAAAACATTCCCTGTGCTCGGGATTCGGTATTATATGGCTCATTAGGATCTGTTGTGGCTGGCCTTGGACATTTTTTGTTAACTAGTGAGTATATCTGTTTTTCTTCATGTATAAAAAACATTTCTCTGTGTTTACAGTTTTGTTCTAGATGAAGTATCACAGTCAGGATTATAGTGTTTATGATTCCTTTCGACAGGCAGAATTAGAAGATCATGTGACGTTGGAGTAGGAGGATTTATCGTGGTGACTTTAGGATGCTGGTATGAGTGTTAAGTATTCAAGAAGATTTTAACAGGTTAATCTAATTCCAAAGCACATGCTACACTCAGCAATCTCCCACTGGGAGATTCCCACCCTTACTGAAGATTATCTTACAAAACGATATTGCTGGACTGCCTTTAATCTTTTAGATATCTATATATACACATGTGTTTTGTGTCATTTGTCAAATGAACAGATGAATGTGACATCAGACACTGCATTAATGCCATGTCAGGGTTTATACTTCATTTAGGAAGGCCTCAATCTTTTATCCTAATGCTCACTTCATCCCTGCCTATGGTATATACCACTGACAGTCATCTGTAAGCTTTTAAAAATTTCAAATTAGTTCCCATAGGTATGTTATATTGGTAATTTATTCACGTTCTCCTTACTAGGTTCCACTGTAGGTATAATTATGCAAAGCTAAGAATCCAGGAAAGACTTGCCAGAGAAGGAATTAAAAACAAGATTTTATACGAAAGTACCCACCTTGATCCTGCAAGAAAACAAACCAACGGCGGTAGCAGCAGCAGCTGAGCAGTCTTGAGCATAGAAAACCCAGACACAAGTCACTCATTGTGAACAAAGCTGAGATGAACTACAGAGAACATTTTATGTACCCTAAGATGGCTTTCAATCAAGTAAATGTGTAAAAGTATGTGTAAGCTGCCGTCTTTTTTACATGTGTCATTATTTACAAACTTATTCTGGCCCTGTATCTACTGTCAGTATAGCATGATGGACTCACTTCAAATAATCCTTGTGTTTAACTTGCTTAGAAAGTGTTTCCTTATAGTAAGGAGAGAGTACACCTGATGTCTCAAGAAATAAAATCTCAGTTGGATGTTAAAACTTGCCTTAAAAACAGAAGTCCCAACTGTATTCCTGAACCTTGTTAAAAATGAAGGGACACTTTCTGGTCTTTAAAGTCAGTGCTGTTATATCAGACTTAAAACTAATGGATCATCACTTTCCAATTGTTACTTTTAAAATGTACCCATTGCTTGACTGTATTCTCCCATTTTAACAGGTGAGTTATCTCTCAGAAAGGAAATGTGATTTTTAGCTGCTCTAAATATTTCTTGAAGTATGCAGGGTTTTTATTTTTAAGTAGAATTTAAACTTGTACATGGCATGCACAAAAATATCTTCTGAAACTTGTGTGGTGCAAAGGAAAAAGAATTGCAAAATTAAACATGTTGTTGTTCCATTATGTAAAGACATTTATAATAATAAATTGGCTGCCATTAAAAAAAAACACCCAACACCCAACTAAGCCCAAAGCATTCACTCATTCATTCATCCATTTTTGGTTTTAGTAAATACCAACATTAAAACACAAGCTTAGAGGCCTTCCTGGTTAAGGAATGAACACTGGTAGATAGAATTACAGCATTATTTTTACGGGCCTATTGATTATCATGGTTAACTAAATAGAGGAAGGAAGAGATGTCTTGAGACTTACGTCATGCCTCCCTCTTTTTAGGAGGTAGGGCTTGCTCCAGTTCACTTCATGAGAAAGGTACCATTTTCCCTCCTGTGCCCACCTTCTTCCGGCTTAGGGTACACAAGTGTTTATGGTTTATCAAGTGCCATCCGGATCATGAGTGACACTGTCAAGCATGTACACAAAATCTGGGATCCCCAACCCCAGGATCAACACTGGTTCATGGCCTGTTAGGAACTGGGCCACACAGCAGAAGGTGAACAGTTGACTTCCACGAAACCAGTCCCTGGTGCCAAAAAAGTTGGGGACCACTGTTCTGATCTTTATTGATCTTAATTATCTGGCCACCACCACAGGGAGAACCTTGTTCTGGAGAACTAAGTTTCGCAAGATCACCTGCCTCCTGTTACTGGCGTAAATCAAAGCTCAGTGCAGTCTACATTATTCAAATTGACCTGAATAACTATGTGAACAATTCATGATGTGACAGCCATTTGTTCTAAAGGGCAGGGTAGGTGGGAAACTGATGAGAACTGATCATATTTTAATAACATGTAACATATAAAATCAGGCCAATGGATTAAGTAACTAAACCCCTTCCAGCTCTAGCACACTATTATTAAATCTTACCCCAAGTTAAGAGAAAAATCTCTCGGCTGGCAAAAATTTCCAAGGCTTTCACCAGTAACAAGGTTAGTTCATTTTCACAGAAGACTGCACAAACTGGAGACCTGGATAAAAACACAGGTTTAAATACTTACTTGGATTACTTATGTCATTTCATAAATTTACAGTATTAGCACGTTTTCTTCTTGAACTATTAGGATGATACAAAATGAATTATTGGATCATGTAACACGCTCTAGGCCCATATCACACATTGCTACTAGATACTTTGAATAGGGCCTCCAAGTTGATCCTGACACTTCCACTTCTGGTTCCTGCAGTCCAATCTTCTACTCACCATCCAACTTCAAGCTGGTAAATCCTGCCAATCCTATTGCCAGTGTGCCTCTGGCTCACCATGAACTCACCTCTGCTCACTTCTTCGTTTCACTTAAGAGTGCCCTTGTCCTATTTCCTCTCTGTGACATCCTATTGCTCACCAACTTCTACAATTAGGTTCATCATCTCATGTAGGCTCTCATATTAGTTTGTTTCATCTGTTACACCCACAGTGGTAGACACTTGCACTGGTCACTGAGTATAGCTAAGAACCCTGTCAATTTTTATCTTTACATTCCCATACTGTCTGGCATAAAGCAGTTGTCAGTTGAATTATTAAACATTCACTAATCCCTCTCATCCAGAAGCTTACATGCTTTTCACACTTAAGCTGAAAGAGTAACCTACCTTCCAGGCCCATATGAAGGCTTCAGCTGCACTGCTTCATTATTCCATTAAATCCGTTTTTTCACACTACGTGATATAGCAGTAGGTACCAGCTAAATAGCTGATTAAAATAGAATTGTCGTCATTAGTAGGTTTAAAACTTTTCGTGGCTCATCTATCATACCTACTATCTTTAAAGTGCTTTATGCAGTCCCCCTCTTCCCCCACCCCTCCTTTTTCCTTGTTTTACCTTTCAATAAAAGAACCTCAGGGTTTTTAAAATTAACTGGCTTTTCTCTGGACTTGTGATTTATATTGAGCAAGTTTGCCAACAAATTTGACTATCCCTAGTACCATTATTTGCAAGCATCTCTCCAGGCTACGTACCTCTACTCCATCGCTGGTTTCCCTTTGCTTCACTTTTATAATGCGAGGAGGTCTATATAATAAATTCAGGATTCCTGTTTATGCACACTTTTCAGCAAAATGCTAGGTATCAAATAGGGTTTGAATCCTTCTATTCCTAGGTAAAAATCTGGTGGATGGGGATTAAGGCACCCCTTAAGTCATGTAAGGTACATGACTGTGGGAAAGCAGAATACCTTAATGAGGAAAGTAGAAAAAGTACAATGATTGTTTTAATTGTAGTTTTTAATGGTCCTCTAGAATAAAATCTCTTTTGGAAGCATCTTAAAAATACGGTCCATTGGTCATCAAATCAGGTCAGTGCTATCTTCTACCACCCAAATACTGTTATCTTTCACAGGGTATTTTTGTGTGTGTGCATTAAGTTCAATACATAAATTTTCTCTGAAAAGAGACGCTTTAGGGACAAATTACACAGTATTTTTCAAAGTATTACATTTCAATGTTTATAATGTAGGTGCTACTGATCAGTGTTGCAAACATTTTATGAGTCTTTTCGACCACTGCATTCACCTTTTATTTTCTAGAGATTATAGACTTTGCAAGTATTTATATATCTTGAGAAAACCACCACTGACTGTATTATACAGTCAAAGATTTCTGTTGTTCACTAATGTTCACATGGGCAGTTATCTGTTCCACCTTTTTTCTAAGAATAACTTCCAGAGTTCTGTAAGTTAGTAAACACCTATTTTATGGCCCACCCTTAGGATATTCAAATCAACACAAACTGGTTTCCTACAGGGTGAATTTTCATTAAAATGTCTTCCTCCTTAGGCCCCGAGGACAAGTCATGTGAAATGAAACGTGTTTTACTATCTAAATTCCAAGCCTCCTTTAAAAACATTTTCCTAGTTTTTGTTTTTTTTCTCCAATTAAAGGAAGGGTTGTGAATTCTACCTTTTACTCTAAGCTGTCTGCTCTTCAAAAGCCATTAAGAGATTGACAGAATAAAACTGTATTTGAGGAAATCCTGATCTTTTTATTTCCCGTCGGTATAGCACCCAAGTCCTCTCCTCTCACCAAAACACATTATTCTGAAGTATGTAGTGAGGGAAATTTCTTCCTAGTTTCATACATGCTTCTGAACTAGCATAATCAAAGTCCTTGTCTTAGATTTCAATTCCTGGTTTAATGGACTTTTGATATAAATGTACATCACTTCATTATCCAAAAGATGGTTTTCCAAGTTTTTTAAGCTGCTTATTTGTGCATTTACCATAGCTGCAGGATTGTGTAAACCCAAGGACATAGGCATTCTAGATTTCTTTGCATTAGAATACTCTTAAGTATTTAAACTACAAGTAGAGTGTTGAAACATACAAAACATTAAACAGAAGGAATCTGAACCATGAGAATGAGATAATCTCAAAAGGACTTGGCTCTATTTGCATGTACTGCCTCTAATCTCTACAAGAGGACCACCAACTAACATTCTACTAAGTATGCTTCACATTTCAGGTATACAAAGGAGCTGTTAGAAGTTTTTTTTCCTTCTAATTTTAGACAGATCTACCCACCTAGTTACTAATTTCTCCCTTTCCCATCTTTTTAAGAGTTCTAGTTAAGGTGAGACCCTGAAAGCCCAATATAACAAGTGTTAAACGTACAAGCAGCAATTAATTTGGAATACCTATTGGAATCACTGGAACACATTTACTTGGGCCCTTTTACTCTTCCACACAGCACATTCACATGGACAGACTAAGGAAAAGGAGATGAAACTTAAATCAGCACATTATCGTTTGCTTTATTTTTCAAAAAAAAAAAAAAAAAAAAAACCACCAAAAAACAGTAAAAGTTGGAATCTTCTGTTTTTCTTGACCATGACTCTCCCATCTCCCTTAACTACAACTAAAAGGGTACCTTAATAACAGCTAAGGTAAAAGATTATCCTGTCATTCAAGTAAGCTTCAACTGTTCTATGTATGCCTGAACACTTTTGAAGATTTCATGCCATGCAAGCTGTCTACAGTGCCTGTATCTCAAAGTTCTTGATTGCTTTTATCTTTAAAAGATTTTTCAGCTAATGCTAATTTGTGGCAATGCTTCTCAAGTGCTTGGCAAGTGTAAAATATTTTACTAGCCAAAACTAATTTTTACTTCCTTAAGATCATGTAATGGGAGTATCAGAGGACTGGCAGGAAGAACATGCAACAAGCAGTTAGGTGTTTATAGGTTCCAAACTCAATGCTAGCCTTCCAAGCCTGTCGTCCCTACAGTGTCCACTTGTGCAGATCCCCAAGGTGAACTGAACATTCGCAGTAATAACTGCTGTGCCACTGGTGCAGCACTGATTTTAACTCAAGCATTTAAGGAACTGAACCTGAACCTTTCCATATCCATCTGCCTGGACTGTTATGCTATCACTTTCAACTGTTTCTCATACCAACGAATCCCATTTTATTTAAAAGCAAAACCCCTTTCCTTGTCAAGATCCAAGTTTATGTTGATTCCTAGTGTAAGGAGAAAAAAATTACAATATTCGTAACTAGAATTGACTACATTAAGTACATGATTAAGTTCTTGTCCCAATAACTCATCTAACCAGAGATTACAGATGTCCTGGCCTAACAGTTACCTACAACATTTACTCCCGTAATATTGGGCCCCCAATTACAAGGGAAACCACCACCTGTCTACATGTCAAACAGTACTTTTTCAGCTTCTCAGTGGACAGCACATTCTCAGCCTGATCACACCATGTACAGGTGTTACCTTTTTGAGTATTCTAGGTTAACCTTTTGAGTAATATTTCTACCTATTTTCAGTTTACTATTTCTCATGGACTTCATTCCTTGGGCAAACTAAACAGTAACCTATCACCTGAATCTCTGATTGGCTAGGATGTGAAAGTATATATATGTATGTATGTATATACTCTCACTTAAGTGTTTATCTTAGTTAGCCATTACCCTTCTACCTAAAGCTATTTTCTGAGGTCCACGTATTTCCATGGTTCAAAGTCACTACTGTGACCACCAAGATGAGCAGAATTTAAAAATTAGGTTATTACCTGTTCAAATGTATAAGCTTGTAATTTAAAATTAATGTTAAGGTCATGGCTTTTAATTTTTTGTATTGCAACACACTCAAGGACACACACTACAACCAACCAGTCCAGTAGGTCATTTCCAAATTAATTCTTAAGTATTTACTTTTTTATTATCAAGGTTAATAAGGACTAGTTAAGATAAATGTCACTTCAACAGTAGTTAGGGGAACAATGTATTTTTATTGTCTTGTAATCATGTACATGTAGTACGATTAATAGTACTAAGTTAAAAATTGGGCATTAGAACACCCCAAATAAAACTCTAGGCACTAAACTGGCTACATCTATTACCTGCATGTTTGAGTATAGGAGTTGGGGGCTGATGGCCAAAAAGTCACATCTCAAAATGATACAAGGAAAAGGCTCTCCACTATCACAAAATTATTGCACTCTCAACTATTTTAAGGCAACTAATGATTTTAAGAGACTGAAGTTTACATGAGTAGTAAATCCCAACCTTTAAGAGATCTGAAGCAGCTGCTAAGCTTCTTAAAGCACTAATGGTTCCTTAAAACTCATGTGTAAGAAAGTTACAATACATAAACTAAGCATTGCAACTTACTGCCAGGTCATTATCATACATCCTTACTTTCATTAAGTATTACTAAAATGTTAAAATCTAAACCCATTTTTGAGCTCCAGAGCCCCAGAAATATGAACAAGTTTAGATTCAAACATCTTAAGAATTTTAGAAAAATGGCTTCAGAAGAATCGGGTTCCTTCCAAAATGAGTCTTCTGGGTGGTTGAAAAGTGGATGACTTTTCTGTCCTACAGACTCCACTTTTTTTTAAAAAGAGACATTTTAAGTTATATGTGAATTATGAAAACTGAAATGTTTTGTGTGTCAAATACCAAAAACTTCAGCTTGGACTACCAAGATACAAGTTTATACCTTCCTTAATTTCTCCTTAATATATTTATCCTGATTTTGGCTTTCAAAACATATCAGAAACACGCTTCCAGATCTACAGTCTTCCTATGTAAAAGGTGTTTGCACCACTGCCTTAAATACTATCAAAATATTGTTTGTGCAATGGAACCTGTTAAAAAACAATCCTAGGATAAAAACCTGTTCATATATTAAGTTCATAGGAAATCATGTCAATTCAACTCCCACACCTGAGGCATACGCGGCACACAATCTTTCCATGAATGTAAATTCCTCAAGAGTTGAAAAATACTGAGTCATCTTTCCCTGAAAAAAATTGTTTTTAAGCTTAATACCTGTTGCTAGCATTTAAAACTAGTTTCATTTCTTATTTTCAGACAGGATCCTAAGGCAAATGAGAGCTTGTTTTCTACATTTAACGTAGCTTGTCACTTCAGTGTCAAACTGGTTGGACTCAGCCTTCATCCTAAGATCTCACCTTGCTGTTTGTGTATTAGGGCCACAAGTCAAGTCTCAGGCTCTTCAGTCAGAGCTGGAGCTCTCCACCCAAGGCCAGGTATGAGCAACAAGATGTAACCGACCAACAGAGATAACTTTTTGCAGTTTCAACTTTTATCATTTCTATCTTTATGCTGTTTTTGTACAAATAACCACTCTAATCCAATTCTTGTCTCAGGATGATTGTAAGTATAATCAACTATATACAGAAGTTTCTAGTGACAGCATCTCTTAAACAAGTCTCACAGGTGAGACTTTTCTAAGAAAAGTGAGTTTTCTAAGGTGTAGTTGGGACATTTGTTCAGAAATTTATCCAGTTTTGCTTGCCATAGAGGGGATATAGGCAAGGGGAGAGGTAAACAGTAAACCAAGTTTTTTGTTTATTGATCTTGTTCTGCCAAACTTGGCATCAACTTTTTCTCTTGCTTGCTATATGGTGCACTCCCTCCTAATTTCTTATATATTCTCCAGATTTGTTTCATTTTATACAAATGAAGACAGTAATAGTTAACAGTAATTCTGACCTTGAAAATGCTTCTTAAAACCTAACATTTTCTATCAACATTCTTATCTCTTTACCCAAATTTTCTGTGCTACACAGGCACAAGCCTACAGAATTGTCCCCTGGCCATCACTTTCCCATTGCAATGATTAGAGTAGCAAAATACACAATTTTGAACTAGAAAGTATATCCAAGGTTTTTCAATAGTACTTAAAACATTTAGGACACCTAAACACTGATTAGCAACAAAGCTTACTTTTCCCCCTGGACAAGTCTATGCAATCCTAGTAATACTGATGCATCCTGAAAAGTAGGCTCATGCAGATAGTTGCAATTGCTAAAAAGACAAAAGCCCTTGAGGCACTATCTTATACTGTTAAGTATTCCTATGGTAAGTGTGTTATAACCAAAACATTCTCAACGGAACCTACACCATCATCTGAAACTCAACTCCAGCTCATCTTTCAGCAAGAAAATTTCTGAAGTTAAAAATCTGACTTAAAATGGCTAAAACAAAAATCTAGGCAGTCAGAAAAATAAACAAACCTATACTTACCAGAAGAAACCTGTAACACCAATGAAACACTAAACTGATGTCAAGTTTTAGTTCTACAGTTTGACTCCTGATTCCTCACCTTAAGTGAGGGTCCTTTAGAAGATTAAGTGTTCTGTGCAAACCCAATAAAATTACAATTAGGGGATCTAATGTTATCACATAACTACAGTTAAGTTAGCAGTGTTGTGTAGTATTGACTGGCTTGCATGATGGCTTCTAAAAGCATCTGTTCCCAGAGTTTCATGTATTATATAGATGTAAATATAATTATCAGTTGAGGACAGCCATTAGCATTTTCTAAAGATGGTAAACTGAGTGTTAACTTCTCCCAGCCAGTACCTTTTCCCCTCATTAAATGTTTAAAGTCATCTGGGGGGAGGGGAAGGGAAGAGTTCAACTTCATAATTTTAAGTCAATTGTCAATATACATTTAAGTTTTTAAAACCTAAATGTTCCAAGTGCAGAGTAAAGAATAAGCTGTCCAGAAAGCACACACTTAAATTTTCTCCTCTTGGGAGTTTCATAAAGGGATTTTGAACCTTGATGGCGAGAATCCCAAAACAAGAGTAAAATGAATTCTTTTTATTGCAAACAAACGTCTAAATTAATTTCTCCACCCACTTTCTTTAGAAAGAAAAAGAAATCAGCAGGCTAAGGAGATACCCATTCAAGAACTGACATGATTAAAAATTAAGATATAAATGGGTGACTCACAATTTCATTAGCTTACAAAGATGGTGGAGTTAACTACTACAAGCACACTAGTTATACAGTATTTTGTGGGAGAAGGGCATACAGACATAGCTAACTTCATATAGATCCCATTAGACAACTGGATTTACAACAAGTTTTTTTAATAAGAAATGGGCAAAGCCAGCTTTCTTTTCAGAATCAAAATGCAGAACAAATGGAAAAATTATGGTACTTAAACCTTCACAAGTTTGAGCCTCCACAAATAATGCAACCAAGTTTTACATTTTTTAACAGCCCTTCTACATACACTCCATCTTCTCTATCTTAGTTCCAAATTTTATCTTCATTCCCAAGTATGCCAATTCCATTGTTACTTAAAAAGAAAGAGCCTTCCCAGTTACTGTCAAAAACTACTATTTAGCTTACCCCTCCACTACTCAGCAAACTACAGAGAGGATGGAGTGTAATATGAGCAGTACAGAGTCTTATGCAATTCATGAGGACCACTAAGTCCTTACATGAATCTGGTTGCTAACATTTCTATTATATTGTGACAATGACTCCCGACTGTTATCTCTGTGAGAAATGGGGGGGAGTAAATTCTTAATAAAAGACACCAGGTACAAAGCAACATTTTACTTTTGTTGTGATAAAAAAAAAAGTCACATTTTACAGATAAAATGTAGAACCCTGAAATACTGACACATTCTCTTATCGTGCACAATGCTGAGGTTCTCTTACGATTCACTTTAAAACTGCAATTAAAAATGTACAAAAAAGAAAAGAAAAAAAAAAATCAACCCACAAAGCTTCTAAAAAAGGAACCCGCAGGCACTTCCTCTTGTGGAATGTTTAAAAAGTTAGCCTACTAAAGAAAACAGTCGACTTCTTGTGAAGGTTTTGGAGAAATATGTATCAGTTCGTTTTATTTGGGTATTCAATAATATCCTTGGTGATAATGCTGACTCCATGGCTTCTGACCCCAGAATTGCTGTAAGAGAAAATTTTTTTTTTAAAGAAAAAACATCAATAAGCCACTCAAATTGCTTTTAGGAAATGACAATCTAATTCAGAGTAATTGCTGGAAACAAATTTATACCTGTCATTCTTCTGATTTATCAAGCCAGATTTAGTTAGTATTAACATCCCATTATCAATACACATTACAAAAGGAAACACATTACAACTTCGGTTAGTTTATACAATTAAGGCTATCAGTTAAAAAAAAAAAAGCCATATAAATTAAATATTACTTTATTAAAAAATATTAAGTTACAGCAAACTCCAACCTATCTTGCCTTCAAAAGATAGTATACAGCTACAACTGCAATACAACTCACAGCTTGCCCTGTAATACTTATTTATAAACACTTTGATCCCTGGACAAGATCTTTTTTCAAGATTGATTCTTATGAACTCAAAATACAATTAAATGTACATAAAAGCACATAAGGAATTACTTACACCCTGCTGCCACTGGTTGTAGCCCTGAGATTGATTTTTGTAGCCACGATTGTTTCCTCGTCCTCTGAAGTTCTACAGAAAAGAAAAAAAATCTTTAAAGAACTCAGAACACAAGTTGTTAGGTTTATCCAAGGGGCAGGGGGAAAAGAGGTGACACAGCTGCAGAAATGGACGGATGGGCAGTCAGCCATGAACCTGAGCACTCTGCTGGGTTTCCTTTCAGGTGATTAACTTATTCACTATGAGACATCACACCTGACTTGCTCCTAGTAACAGTTAATGCACCTAAAAGTTAACATTAATGAATTTTATGCATGTTACCGTAATTATGCATATACACTGTATTCTTCACTCTTAACTGAGGCTGCCCGTCATATTTAACCTTTTACACTATATTATATAGAAAATCAACATCTGCAAAGATCGTAAATGGTTACCTGGTTGTAGTTCCCTCTGTTAGGCATTCCCCCTCTGTTGTAGTTCCCTCTGTTTGAGTAGCCGCCACGGCTGGGAAAGACAGGGCCGCGAGGGTACGGATAGCCAATGCCACCACTGCCGCCGCCACCGCCTCCTCTCTGCGGCATACTGCCCCTCCTGTTATATCCACCTCGATTCCCAGGAGCTAGAAAACAAGAAACGTTTCATTTAATAGTGTGTTGCTACCTTCTTTACATGAGACTTAGGGTTCTTTTGGACCATTCCTTCATTTTAGGAGAAAAATGTTTAACCATTCGACATAACCTAGATATGCTTACCACGACAGCTAAGATAATGCACATCAAAAGCTTCCCATGTTAAATTCAGCTAAGTAATATACAGAGCCAAACTAGAAGGGTACATTTGTTTCAACCTTGGACCAAATAATACTCAAAATTAACTTGCCTCCTCCTCTGAAATTTCCACCACGCATATTGAATCCACCACGTCCTCTATGGCCACCACCTCTGTTAAACTGGTTCTTGCCACTCTTATTTTTATTGCTCTTCTTTGAGCCTGTGTTCTGTTTCTTTTCCGGTGGAAGAGCCTTTTTGCTTTCTTCCTTATATTGCTCCAAAAGTTTCTGGGCTTCTTCCTTCTGAAGTTCAACATAGGTTATTTCATCAAAGCACTCAGCTACTTCTGGCAGAGTAAAGTTTCCTGCAAAACAAAATCATATTAACCTACAAACCCACTACATACACGTTCACAACCCTAAAGCCTATTAATTTTTGCAAAACACACAACACCTAGTCATATTTTAATTACATTTTCTTACAAACACAAGTTAAATATATATGTTCATTTACAGTTAATTTAACTCTTGAAACAGTTATTACTGACATAAAGTTAACAGATACAAATCACAGGATATTTAACATAATAGAACTTCATGCCTTTCATTTTGAGAACTGCATGTTCTGGTAGGTCTTTTCCCTCTACTTCTGCTTTCTTCTGTGTTCTTTGCTTATAGTCTTCATCTTTTGGGCAAACTACAACAGCTTTTCGTTGGAAGCCTGCAAAGAGGCACATTTTTCTTCTCTGGGCAGCAGCAGACACATTTGTCTTTCAGAAAAAGAAAAAAAAAAAAAAAGTTTAAAACCCCAAACATTAATTCTACTATTATCAGTTTTTTCAACTTCAAACTTACTGCTTACCTGATCCAAAATGAAATTTCGCTTCTTACGGGCAGCAATCTCAATAAACTTTCCAAGACACTGTGGAGCTCTCTGCAACAGCGTGTTCAGTTTTCCAGTATCTGCCATTTGCTTCTTAAAACCTGCCACCTTTTTTTAAATTGAAAAAAAATTTAAACATTGCCTTTCCTCAATGCTACAAGAAAGGACATTTTATCCTGTAACACCACCCAATGCCAATCAGCACATCGTTATCTACTGGATAATTGAGTTAAAAAACTTCTACAGAAAATGGACTCTAGTCACTGGAAGGAAAGCAATTTACCTTACAGGTAAAGCACCTACTTACATAAACATTTAACTGCCCAAACTCCTCTCTCTAAAATACTAAACAAAATGGATAAAAAACAAAAATATTACCTAGAATACCTTCTAGCTGAAATCAAGCCCATTTTACTTACCATCATTTTATCCATTATGGTGTTTGTTCCAAGAATGTTGTATTTACCAGGATTTTCTGCTGCATGTTTAGTAACCCAGGTAGTTTTTCCAGCTCCTGGCAAGCCAATCATCATAACCACCTACAATGGAAAGAATTCTTTAAATATTTTTTTTTAAATACACAAAAGCCCAGATTACACATTTGAACTTCCACAGCCTTTTAATGGGAACAAGTACAGCAGTAAATTAAACAGAACTTTAGCCAAGCTTCAAAAAAAATTTCTTTCCAGTGACTTACTTCACAATCTTTCTTCTCTTCAGGCCCCTTTGGTCCTCTAACTCGATCCTCCAAGGGGACATTCTGGATAAAAGTATAGTCTTCAGGTATTGGAAAATATGGCTTTTCCTTCTGACCAAAATTAAATTCAACTGCACAGTTGTGGCACAGAACATGTGGGAAGAGTGGTCGTCCAGCAAGAACTTCCTTACTGATTTTGAAGGCAATGCCAAGATCTTGTCCATTCTTTGCATAAGACAGTTCTACTTCATCACTTTCAAAGTTCTGTTAATCGGAGAGAAAAATTAATGGGTTTTAATCTGCTTATTGTAACACTTCTTTAAAAAAAAAAAAAACAAAAACCTAGGAGTACAGCAGGTTATATGTTTAAATAGCTTGGTGTGAACAATTAAAGCACCTATGTCCACAAACATAAATTAATACTACCCAAAAAGACTAGATTTTTGGATCAACTTCATATTAAGTTTTCAGTCAAAATGAATCAGTAATTGAAAGTTGATATTGATATAACTTTAAAATAATCTTATCTAATAACTTTCCATTTACATAGAAATTTAGCTATGACTTACAGCAAAACACGTAATCACATCATTTTCATCAAACTTCTCTCCATAATCTTCAGTCTCACAGTTGCATGTTTTTATTCCTTTTAAAGAATAGCCATAAGAAAATTCTTCTTCACCTAAGAAAATTATTAACTTAAATTAAATCGAGTCTCCAAAACAAACTGACCCATTATTTTTTTAAGATATAGGGTTCATAGTATACTATGCTGACTTTATATTAAATAAAAAAAAGCTAAGTGGTTATTTAACTAGTTGACAAATTGCATGACATGGTAACATTCTATTTGAACCATCAGCCATAAACCAAGTAACTATAAAGAAAAAAAAGCTACAATTTAGCCTGTGCTCATGTTACTATTATTCATCTCTAAAAAACAGGCAAAAAGTTTAGAATGCCTGCTAACTGCCGAAATCAAACCCTAAATACTCACGAGTACCAAGATACTCAAATGGAAACTTTACCAAGCAACATTCCACTTGTGGTTAGTGACCACCCAATCCGAACTTCATGTATATCAATATCTTTCGTATATAAATGCCTCACCGGGATCTTCTCTGTAACCTGAAAGTCAAAGATAAACTGTGAGCCAAGGAAAATAAACCCCTCAATCAATCCTGGTTTATTTCATTTGGGCAATGGGCTAATTCTTCTTCAGCTACTAAGTACAGACCACACCAATTTTACACTCCCCCCAACATTTACAAGAATTTCAAAAACTAAGGGCTTATAACTTGAAGCTGAAAACATACTTGGTTGATTCACATTTAAAAGAAAATGTTGAAATTATATATTCTCAATACTCAAAACCAACTGAACTTTACTCTTCAACATGTTTTTCTCAGAACAAAAACTGGAGCCTAACCACATTTTTTCAAACCTTTGGTGGGCCTTTCAAGTGCCTCATAAAAAATGAACACCCTAAATAAAAATTATGCTGGCTCTATCTACATGGCAACTTCTAATATAACAAACATCTTCAACTACTATAAAACATATGGTTAGTCCCTCTTGTAACCCAAAAAAATTGAAAAAAATACAAGTTCCACTGATATCTAATAACATCAGGCAAAAACCTCACAAAGCTTAAGAAAAAAAGAACATCACAAAACTACTTTTACCTTCATCTCAAAACAGACTTTGCCTTTTGACACACCGTAAGATGCCCTTCCTCCAGCCCAAAGAAAAGCAAAACTCTCCATGGTAAGGGAAGAAGCACTGAGGCGATCTCTTGATATTTTAAAATGTAGATCACAATTATCTGCAATTATATCAAATGCTGTATTATTTCTTTTGATATCCACTATAAACATCTGCCATGTAGACAAAGCTGTTATTAAATTTTCACGTATTTCTGAATGCTGCTTACTACATTTTTGCAGATGCTGTTCTAATTTTCAGTTTAAACCCCACTCCCACCAAGTCATTCTTGCCAAATTATGAACTGAAGTGTACACTACCTATGCAGCTAACAAATATCAAGGTTTAGTATATGTGTATTTTAAGTATATAAAATAATCAAGACAATGTGACATTTATACATACCTGCTCTGCTCTTTACCTTGATTTAGAGGCAAGCAGTAGAGGATAGCAGGAAATCAAAGTGAAGCATGCCAGACCAGGTAGAATTTACCAGTGCCACAATAAAACTGAAGGGAGGCCATGACCAAGTATTTTAAAATAAAGAGTATGAGCTGTTGATTCTCACTTTACAGGGGTTCTAGATCTTAAACTCTTTGCTAAAACTTGTTAAGAAGGCAATCTCAGTCTATACAATATAAACCTGGTCATCAATGCTGTTATTACTACAGCATTTTAGGTCCCCTTTCCCCAGATTTGCCTGTTAATAAGAATGGAGGATTACACACTTTGGAGTAATCCAAATCCAAAACGACTTTAACCTAGCTACCTTTGGGTCACTGGCTCATTAGCATGCACCTTCTGAGTTCTCAGTGGAAGCAACACTAAATTAAGAAAGCTACTTTCCTAAGTTTTGCTGGTGAGATGAAATTAAACCTACAGGCTGGAATTCCTTACATAACCTTTGCTCTTTACATTTCTGATAGAATGTTCAACAAATTATACTTGAACCCAATAATGCACTTAAATTAGTATCCCTTTTATAACAGCATTATCTTCCTAAATCACTGCTTCATAGCTCACCAATTTTATGCAACTAAACATAAAACATTCAACTACTCTTCCATATGCAGTTCAAAAAAAAAAAAAAAAAAGACTCCACTACATTGACTCTATGTAAACAGTATGTAATAAAAGACTTACATTTACACTACCATACACATCTAAATAAAATATGTATTCCAAAACCGGAGAATCTAAGATTCAACTCCTTAGATCTACAGGACAGGACGACACCTTACCTCTAAGCAATTATTTCTACCCCTTTTTCTGTTTATCATAAAATTGTACTTTCTGATCAAAATACTAAACCAATGACTTTGTATGTGAGAAAAATGAGGAAATCTGACTGCCAAGGCCCTTTTAGAGGTTTGCAATACTTCCTCATACTCAATTGCAACCCAACTGGGTAAAGTAGCAGTATTTACAGCGCTGCCATTGATACCATTCGCTGCTGAAGAAAGCTAGTGGCCCAGTGATAGCCCACTGCTGCTGCCCCAGGTCTTTGGAAGAAACCAACTTAGGTTAAAGCAGCAGCTACTGAACTGGAATTGAGAACAAAAGAGCAGTTATTGAGAAAGTAATATTACAATCTTTTAGAATAGGGAAAATAGTGATGTGCTAATGGGGAAGTCATTAATAAATACTTAACTAGCCCAAATAGCTCACTTAACATAATTCCACCAATAAAAAAATGACAGTACTTTTATTGTAGACCCTAAAGGGACAAATTATAGGTAGTCTTACAAGTTTCCATTAGCTAGACAGTCAAATATTGGCATTCATTTCACATTCCTACAAATGAGAATTTTAAAATCATACCAAAAAATAATCAAATTGCTGGAGCCTCTAAAACTTTCAATATAACTGCTAGACTAAATTAAGTGACCAGAATCTCAATAAAAGCCACCATCTTTCTAATTTTAAAAGAACCGTTCACACGCATTAAGTTTTCTAACATTTTGTAACCAAAAACCATATTTGATAACTGAGGGAGGAACGGGGAAGAAACAGCTTCACTTACAAGTATCAAGACAAACCACTGTGTCGTCGAAGTGTTCATCTTCTTCTTCAACAGGTGGCTGAGGAGATTTGGCTCTGAAAAGACAGAATTGTCTCCTGATACAACTTTCCCCACCAAAGAATAGTGAACAGGTGCCAAAACTAGGTTAGCATCCTCTACCTGCTATACTTGTTCTCTTCAATGTACTCAAAATAGCCACGGCCATGATCTTCTCGAGGTCTTTTAACACCTCTCTTTTTATCTCCGCCTTTCTGTTCTGTTTTGCCGTCTCCTACAACACATGACACCGCCGTGTAAGACACCACGGCACGCCGCCACAACAAGCAGAAAATCCCTTTCTTGCTGGAGGTTCCCTAAAACTCGACTTGTACATTGTGATTTCAATCAACGACTCAATTGCGAATTCAAACAATCTGCTTGGAATCGGTTTGGGCTCAGTGACGCGGTCTAAAGACATTACTAATTTTGCCAGTCCACTC
>NW_011494889.1:7316512-7319227 GCF_000754665.1 Bison bison bison | reverse complement strand
CCCCGCCCAGGTCTAGGCTGCCGTTCCCGGGCTCCATGGCGGGGCGGCCCCCGGCCTCCTCGTCGTCCAGCGCGGCCTGGAGACGCTCCATGAGCTCGGCCTTGAGGCCCTTGTCGGACAGGCGCCGCTTCTTGAGCTCCTCCTTCAGCTCCGACACCTTCAGCTTTTTCACATTAACAGGCGAGGAACTCATGGTGAGGCCCCGATTCACCGCTAGGCGCTGGCTCAAACTCGGCTCCGCTCACTCGGCCACTGGCGGCGGCTGCGGCTGCTCCTCGGCCCGGGCGGCGGCTGCGGCTGCGGCTGGAGGTGGGTTCGTGCTGCAGAGCGGATCCGCCTGGTGTCGAACGGCGCCAATTCCTTTCACCGAGTTCGCGAGGGAGACGCGGAGACTCGCCTGGCGCGAGCGAGCACGCAACGTCCTCTCGCAGGGGCGGCACCGCGCACGTAATATAGCCGCCCCGCCTCTGCGCCGGCGGAGCGCCCGCGCTCGCCCCACCCAGCCCGCCCGAGCGGCGGGCCGGGAGCGCGGCGCCGCGCACTGCGCTTCCAATTGGGGCCGAGCTAATGGAGGAGGTGGAAACCGCCTTCGGTTAAACCGACCCGCTGCAGCCTCTGTTGGCCTTCCCAGCACTTTGGTGGCAATATTCGTTTATGCTCTTTGCCTTCCGGCCAGGAGGCTGCTTCGACCCAAATGCTTTCATCTTCAACTTGGTATTTTCAGGTGGAATCCGCCGCCTCTTCTTCCATTTTAGATTTATCTTATCTGTTTCTCCAGCTATTTGCTTAGAACCTTTAAAATTTTGATTTGATTTGTACAAGCTGACAGTCATTATACGCTGGGGAGTTTCTTCTGCTTAATAATTGGTTTGATTTTCCTAAACCCTAACTTGGGAGTTGAATTTTAGACTGAGAAAGGGCCTTTCTATTGTCTCTCCCATGACCTCTGATGCAGGGTTTGGGAGATCATGCTTATTTTTGAGGAGTGGCCTCCACTCCATACTGCAAAGCGGACTTTACAGGCCTTGTTATGGTACTAATAGCCAAAGAAGTTAGCCTCAGAATTGCAATTCTGTGTTTTCTTTATATCTACCAAGAAGACAGACCTCCTGTAAGATTTATTCTGTCCAATTTAGGACCTGGTCATGCAATTATGAAGTCCCCTTAACTAACAATGAGGATAAGACCCCAGCTAGGTCACACACTTTGATTCTGTTCCTACGGATATACTTTTGACAAAATTATGCCAAAGCTCTAATAAAAGCTCATGAAAAAATAAAAGGCTGTGATTTTGTGAAAAGAAAAATAACTATCACTCTCAAAGAGAAATGTTATTTTGGTGTGTCTTAGAAGTTTAATCTTTCCTTTTACTAAATAAGAGGTGTGTTAATGTTCTTCCAGTTTTCCAGAATTTAGATCTGTGATAGAGATGAATGTCTTAAACCCCAGAGAATCTGCACAACGGCTAGCCAGTGGTCTAGTCTAGTCTAAGGTAAACTACATTGCGTGGTGCTTTAGCTGGCCAAGCCTGCCCCAATTTTAATTCAAAATTTAGAAAAATACACATTTAACTTTCTCCCATAGTACGGTTTAACTGATTAGTAAATTTTATTTTTTAAGTTCTCTTCAATGGCTTTTAATTGAGAATCTTGTATTTTACAGTGCAGTCATATATGAAGATGAAATATTAACATTTGTGAAATGATTTGAGTTGAAATTAATGGATTATGTGCAGTACTAGTAATTCTCAGTTCAAGCTGATGGAGGCAGAAGGGATAGCACCCAAAATAGGAACTTCCGAACAGTGCCAAAAACTCATTTTAGCCTTTGGTTATAATATCCTTAGAGCTTACAAACAAGTGGCAGACTGAAATTTGAACTTTTCAGGTTCTTTGCCTTGTTCAAAATAGGAAAAGAATTACAGGGGGCCTTCCATGTTCACAAAATAAGTAATTAGTCCCCTAATGAATCAGAATTAAATATAGTAATTATGGTGATCATATAAGTTTATATGTCCTTAGATATGACTTACATATTTAAATGTTAGCGACATGAAAGCAATTTCTGTTTAACAGGAAAAAAACTAAATTGTGAAAATAAAGTTTATATACCTAAATATCAATTTATAACAATTATTCTTGGTATGTTAAATCAATTGTAAAAATAAACATGAAATATAACTTTAGATACTCCTTAGAAGAAAAGTTAAGACCTTTAGCTTAGCTTATTAAAAAACAGAGACATTACTTTGCCAACAAAGGTACATCTAGTCAAGGCTACGTATGTAGTCATGTATGGATGAGAGAGTTGGATTATAAAGAAAGCTGAGCGCAGAAGAATTGATGCTTTTGAACCGTGATGTTGGAGTAGACTCTTGAGAGTCCCTTGGACTGCAAGGAGATCCAACCAGTCCATCCTAAAGGAGATCAGTCCTGAATGTTCATTGGAAGGACTAATGTTGAAGCTGAAACTCCAATACTTTGGCCACCTGATGCGAAGAGCTGACTCATTTGAAAAGACCCTGATGCTGGGAAAAATTGAGGGCAGGAGGAGAAGGGGACGATAGAGGATGAGATGGTTGGATGGCATCACCGACTCAATGGACTTGAGTTTGGGTAAACTCCGGGAATTGGTGATGGACAGGGAGGCCTGGTGTGCTGTGATTCATGGGGTCGCAAAGAGTCAGACACGACTGAGCGACTGAACTGAGCCGAA
>NW_011494889.1:7313940-7316410 GCF_000754665.1 Bison bison bison | reverse complement strand
GCTCAAAGGGGCTTTCCTGGTGGCTCAGAGGTAAAGAATCAGCCAGCCAATGCAGCAGACAGGGATTCAATCCCTGGATTGGGAAGATCCCCTGGAGAAGGAAATAGCAACCCACTCCAGTGTTCTTGCCTGGGAAATCCCATAGACAGAGGGGCTTGGGGGCTACAGTAGACAGGGTTGCAAAGAATCAGACACGAGTTATCGACTAGACAACAACAAATGCTCAAAGAGCCATCATCTTGCTGTTTGTCCTTTTTACAAGCAATATTTTATTTTACCACTTGAAAATACAAATAGTGACTTCACTTTCCTAATAGTTTTTCTTCTTATATTTTTAATGCTGTGATGATAGTCCTGTTCTACAGAGACCAGTAAAAGTACAGATCACTCTCTCTAAATTGCTGAGGGATCTGTCAAAAATTTGATATTCCCCCTCTTTTAAATCCTGGAGACCACCAAGAATACAGAGTGGAAGAGGGGGAAAATTAATTTCAACAGTAAAAAAACAAAATGATTAGTGAATTGCCCATAGGTAATAGATCTATGACAGGGCATTACAGAGTTAGGGTGCTCAGAATATGTAGCTTACATTTTGAAGTTGAAACAAAGGCACATACCTGGATGTTATAGTTTGTCATACAGTTCACTCAGCAAATATTTTTTAGCACCTTCTCTTAAGCACTAGGAATACACAGCAAACTATGTAATTATGCCTTCATTCTCTTAGGGACAATTAGCCAATAAGTTAAAACAGAGAAAGTAACAAGTATAGCAGGGAAATGTAAAACAGGAGAGGGGCAAGGTGTGCTGGGGTTGGGGGAGTTTTTCAGTTATAAATGGGGTAGTCTGGGGAGCCTAAGAAGTAAGATAACATTTGTGTAAATATCTCAAAGAGATGGAGGGAACAGTAAGTAGTCCTGAGGGGGAAGATAGGCAGGGAGTTGAGGGGAGGTGCAGATTGCCAGCAGCCTTGTCAGTGGTTTTGTAAGGACTTAGGCTTCTGCCTCCAGTCAGAAGGAAGATACTGAAGGGTTGTTACTAGTGAAGAGATAAGAACTGGCAGGAACGCTACATTCAATGGACTAAAGATGCTATTTCATGTACGTCTTTTTTTTGGTATAGAAAATCAATGCCAGTTTAATAAAAGAAGCAAGAAACACACTGAGATACATTTTTCAATCTTCTTACAAAAATGTGAGAAGTTACAAGTACCTACAAATTACTAAGTATTAGTACACTTTCATATAGACTAAGAGAAATGCACAGTAGGAAGGGAGGATGTTTCAAATTCTGGTTAAAAATACAAACATAAATATCAGACAGACATGGGCTGCAGTCCCAGTTAGGTAGTATAGTAGCTGTGTGATCTTGCACAAGCTATTTATCTCTCTGTGCCTGAGAGTAATTTACATCTAAAATGATACCTGCCTCATAAAGGTTGTTGGGAAAATGCATTGAGATAGTCTAAACTCTGAGGACAGGGCTGGAAGCACAGTAAGAGCTCAGTATATGTTAGTCTTCATTAGTTACTTTGAGCAATTTAATGAGCTTAAGACAATCTGGAGTTGGATTGCTAAATTGTATTTAGGAAATTATACATATTGTGTAAATTGTCAATGAATTGTTCATAGTGAAATGTCAGTCTGGGAAAAAGTGAAATGAAGTCTGGATAGGAGGGTGCAGGCTTTGCTTCTAGGCATGGCGCTGCTACTGTAACCAGTTGGGGGACCTTTGGCGAATCGCACCATCTCTCTGGATGTTTGTTTCCTCATCTATAAACGCAGAGCAGACTGGAAGATTCGTAGAGTCCCTCTAGGGAAAAACTTCTGTGAATCTCCTGTTTGCTGACTCCACACTGTCCATGGAGGAGCACTATTTGAATAATTTCAATAACTTTGAAATATTGATTATTCATATTCAAGTTTTACTTGTTACATTCAAAACTTTGCATTAGAGTCTTGAAGAATTTCATAATTAATTAGCAGACATGAAATTTAAACTAGTGTATCACAGCCTTTAAATTTTAAATGGTACAAAATATTCCCATTTATATGGAAAAATTCAAACGAGCTTTTTGGCCAACCCAGTACTTTAAACTTGGATACCACGATAGGCTAAGAGGTTTAAAGTAAAGGGTTTCTCCAAAAGCAAACCAGATTCCCACCGCCTTGGCTTTCCGTGCCTCCCATTACTGTTGCAGTGGCCCCACTGGCACCGTCGCCACCATCTGCTCCTCTGATAAACGCTGCCTGTGTGGACTCAGCCTGCCCAGCACCTGCCCACACACAGTTTGGTGACCGGAGCCAACCTGCTGTGACAGCTGCCCCCCACCATGCCACATTCCTTGGCCCTGTGTGCCCACCTGCTTTCTGCTCCACTCCTCCCAGCCCACCCTAGGCCTGGAGACCTTTAATCTCGCATCCTTCACTCAGCCCTGGGATGAGCCCTCCATCCCAAGCTGCTGCTGACC
>NW_011494889.1:7312209-7313840 GCF_000754665.1 Bison bison bison | reverse complement strand
ATTGGCTGCTTCCCTCAGTGTCTGGCGATAATATGGAAGCTATCTCTTCAGCATTCACTTGCCTCGGTATATTTATTAGCCATTGAGACAGACCAGATCGCCTAGATATGGGCAACCTACCTTTCATCTTAATGGAAAGAAAATCAAGAAATTTGTTATGGCTATTTGGCTGAGTGACATTTGGTTCATTTGGGCAGGTGACTGTCATCTATTATCAAAGATACTGAAATCTTTCAGACCTCAGACTGTATTTTCTTGGTCATGTTGCTTCCAAGATCCCATTCCTTAGACTGAGTATTTTCATAGAGGAAAAAGAAATTTCTTTGATGGGTTTTCCAATAAACTTAATTTCTGTAACAAATAAATAAGTGGTTTCTGTAGGAACTATCCTGTCTTTAATGTTATGAATCTGTCTTCACACACATTATATAACGTCTGTAGAATAAGATGTGCCCATTAGAAACCTGTAGGAAAACTGGACTCATGTAGTTCATAGTAAGATATCAGGGTTTTTCTGATAACTTAACTATTTACCAGGTGAAGAGTGAATAACATTTAGCAAAACTCATCTAACACAGGCAGGTTGAACAATGAGGAGTTTATAGAAAGTGTACACCATTATACCTTACCAGTGACTGGCCAGTATCACAGTACCTGATTTAAAAAGAGAAAGAAAATATTTGCACCATCCTGAACCACAGTCAAGAATGCCATGAAAGACTAAAGCGATTATGACCTCATAAGTTCCCACCTTCTACCTGTGATGTGATCATCTGTTTTGAAGTTAGTCTAAGTTCCTTGAGGGCAGGGAGAGGAACTTGACTTTCCCAGCACCTGTGCAGTGTCTTCCCTCCACATTCACAGAGAGCGTGGCACTGCACTAGGGAACAAGAAAGAAGCTCTGAAATAAAAAATATTCCTTAAAAATGTGTGAACTGCACTGCAACCCTGACTCAAACTGAAGGGTTCTTGATTTAAAAGAGCATTATTGGGCTTCCCTGGTGTCTCAGTGGTAAAGAATCTGCCTGCAGAAGACATGGGTTTGATCGCTGATCCAGGAAGATACCGTGTGCCCAGGAGCAACTAAGCCTGTGTGCCACAACTACTGGGCCTGTGCTCTAGAACCCAGGAACCACAACTACTGAGCCCACATGCCGCAACTACTGAAGCCTGGGTGCCCTAAAACCCATGCTCTGCAACATGGGAAGAATGTTGCCACCGCAATGAGAAGAGAAGCCACCACAGTGAGAAGCCTGGGCCCTGCAACTAGAGAGTAACCTTTGATCACCGCAACTAGAGAAAGCCCACATGCAGCAACGAAGACCCAGCACAACCAAAAATAAATAAATAAAAATTGAGAGAGTTATAAAAAAAATCAAGTAGAGGCTGTAATAATAATTTTTATCCAGCAGAGTCTTCTTGGCATAACACTGCTGCTACTGCTAAGTCACTTCAGTCGTGTCCGACTTTGTGCGACCCCATAGACAGCAGCCCACCAGGCTCCCCCGTCCCTGGGATTCTTCAGGCAAGAACACTGGAGTGGGTTGCCATTTCCTTCTCCAAAGCATGAAAGTGAAAAGTGAAAGTGAAGTCGCTCAGTTGTGTCTGACCCTCGCGACCCCATGGACTGC
>NW_011494889.1:7292230-7312109 GCF_000754665.1 Bison bison bison | reverse complement strand
TCGGTCGTGTCCGACTCCTAGTGACCCCATGGACTGTAGCCCACCAGGCTCCTCCATCCATGGGATTTTCCAGGCAGGAGTATTGGAGTGGGGTGCCATTGCCTTCTCTGTGGCATAACACTAGCACTTGTTAAATAAATAACTAAATTTCTTTGCAAGCTCGGCTTTCCACTTGGCAGTTAATATTTTTTTGTGGAAACCATATATTAGTGAACACCATCAGAGATCCTAAACTCTTAGAACGACTAAACAGATTTTTTTATGGCCTGTAGATTTTACATGTCCAGTTTCTCTACCCTCTGTATTGACAGTATACTGTGTGATTGCTTCCATGTCGTGAAGCAGGATTGTGTTAACCGATTTTATACTCATGTTTAGCGGAGCCATACCCAAGGCTGTGTAGTCCATTTTTCTGTTTTAATGCTCCATCTTTCCATTTCCATTTCCTCATTAGATAGAAGCAACACAAAGGTAGGGACTTTGTATTCTCCATAATGCCAGCAATATTGCCAAGCACTAGATGCTCAGCAAATATTTTTACTTTATTTAGAAAGTGGTATTGAACTATTAAGTCTTAGGACTCCACATACAAGCCCCATCAAAAAAGTGTAACCCAGAACATGTCAGTTGAATATGATCTGGAAAAGTACATAGAGATGATACATAGGAGATTATTTACCAGTGTTAACCAATATAATTGTCACAAGTAGCTAATTAAATTAAAATTAAAATTGAAAATTCGATCCCTCAATCACTTAACCACACTGCAAATGTTCCGTAGCCATTGGTCTCATACTGGACAATGAAGAATAGAATATATCCATCATCACAGAAAGTTCTTTGGGATACAGCTGTTCATAGACTGTTTTAAAAATAAAGTTTATACCCAGGGACCAACCCTAGTCTGCATATGGCTCAAGCCAGACTAAAGGGAAAGCTGGCCCCAGGAATCAGAGTGAAAGTGTGGGTATATGTGTATGTATAAATATATCATACACTTATAAATATATACATGGGTATATATTTATAACCTCCCAATTCATCCTTTGATCTACTTAATAAATATTTATTAAACACCTACTACATACTAAGTTCTATACTATGTTCAGGGGAAACACATATGAATAGCACAGTCCTCAACCTCCAGGAGTTTGCAGCTTGGGGATAAATATAAGCTATAACCAGGATGTTATACTGGTACAGCTGTTTCATGGGGATTCAGCCATGTTGACCAACCACGGAGCTATAGAGTTCCCATGGTATAGGTCTGTAACACTTGACCACTCACAAATATTCACACATGCAAAAATGAAACAAAACCTCACATACACCTTCAAGAAGTCAGTTGTATGACAAGTAAGCAGTAATTAGCAGTAATGGACTTTCCTGGTGGCTCAGGCAGTAAAGAACCTGCCTGCAGTGCAGAAGACTTGGGTTTGTTCCCTGGGTGGAGAAGATCCCCTGGAGAAGGGAACACTGTAGTGTTCTTGCCTGAAGAATTCCATGGACAGAGGATCTTGGCAGGCTACAGTCCATGGGGTCACAGAGTCAGACACAACTGAGCGATTAACACTTTCACTTTTTTTTTCATCCTACATCATATTCATTATTTTATATACAGAGCTGCCTATTATTTGCAGACTTCTGCCAGCTAAAAACTGTCAGGAGATTAAATAAGCCCTGAGGATGTAAAATATAGCATGGCAACTATAGTTAATAATACTGTATTATATATTTGAAAGTTGGTAAAAGAGTAGATGCTAAACATTCTCATCGTGAGAAAAAAATTTCTTTTGTTAACTGTGTATGATGATGGATGTTAGCTAGATTTATTGCTATGATCATTTTGAATATAAATATCAAATATTTACACTAATATCAAATCATGTTGTGCATCTGAAACTAAAATAATATCATATGTCAGCTATACCTCAATTTTTTTAAAAAAGCTGTCAGGAGTTTAAGGGGAAAAAATCAAACCAAAAGCACTTTCTGTGCTGTCCTGATTGCCTAGATGCTATGTTTATACTCTGTGTTTATATAACCTTTCTTCCTTTTCACTGTTTTCACTGTGGTCCACACAAGCACATTTCAGATGGGTCATCTTTTAAGTCTGCAGTATTTTTCTTGATTCATTTATTTGTGATATCAACTGCCAGTTATTGAGTGCCTGGTTATGTACCAGTCACTTACTAGGCATTTTATACAAAATATCTCTAATCTTCATAGTAATCTCATAATACGGCAATTATTTGTCTCAATTTATAGATATGGAAACTGAAAAACAGAGGGATTAAGGAACTTGACAAGTTCAGTGAGTGGTAAAGTTAAGACATCAAATCAGGGGTGCCTGACTTCCATGCCAAACCCTTTCCTGCATCAGTAAGTTTGAAGCATTAGAGTTTCAAGTCAGAAATGACATATTCTAATTCTTCATAGTGTACAGTATGTATACTGTGTGTACACATAGAGTACAATATGTACACATTATGTACATTACAGTACAGTACAGGAGAAAGAGACAGGCAAACCAACAATTACATTACAGGAGTGGTATATTACAAAAGTGCTGCAATAGCCTTGTGTATTGAGCTTGGAAAACGGAGCAAAGGGCTTCTTGGGGGATAAGACACTTGAAAAGGTTGTATCTTCAAAAGCAAGGAGGTTGAGAGAGAAGGAAGGCCGTTCCAGGCAGTAGGAACAGCCCCTGCAGATGCCTAAAGACGAGAATCATTCCTACAGCTGGAATGCAGTATGGCTGGAGCACAAAGTTTGGGGGAAGAGGGCAGCAGCAAGGGTAGGAGTAAAAGTTGTTGTTGCTGCTTAGTTGCTAAGTCGTGTCTGACTCTTTTGTGACCCCATGGACTGTAGCCTGCCAGGATCCTCTGCCCATGAGATTTCTCAGGCAAGAATACTGGAGTCGGTTGCCATTTTTTTCTCCAGGGTAAAGATAGGGAATGGGTATAAGGAACAAAGAGGCAGATTGAAAAGAACCCAGATCAGCCAGAAGCTGAAGCTTCATCCACTGATAAAGAGGTGGAGGGGGTGAGAGCACTGAAGAATTTTGATCTGAGAAATGGCATGATCAGGTCCAAATTTTAGGAAGATCATGTAAGTATTGAAAACTCCTGTGTTTCCAAGTTGTGAGCATGAAATAATAAATGAATGAAGAGGATTCAAGGTTTAAGGAAAACTTCAGTCAAGATGAGACATGTAAATGTCACTTGGTCTTACGTCAGGGACACTTTGGGAGTGACAAAAATCTCAGAGGACTGGAACAAAGGACTCACTTAAAGGACCCCACCGGGACTTCCCTGGTGGTCCAGTGGTAAAGAATCTGCCAAGATGGCGGAGTAGAAACGCGAGTGCTTAGTACTGAGTCTCAGGGCCGACTCGGTTCGGGTCTCGGAGGCAGCACCAGTGATCGTTAAGCAAAGAGAGCCTAGGGTAGTTGGCCAAGATGCCGAATATCAAAATCTTCAGCGGCAGCTCCCACCAGGACCTATCCCAGAAGATTGCCGACCGCCTGGGCCTGGAACTGGGCAAGGTGGTGACTAAGAAATTCAGCAACCAGGAGACCTGGTGAGGATGAAGTTGGGACGCCGACCGGCCTCACCTGCCGGAGAGGCCAGGGCAACCGAGGGTAGGGGGATGACGTCACAGCATGAGTTCCAAAGGGCCGGGTTTGGGGGGAAGGGGCAGCTCTGTGACGAGCGTGCCTCACGGGCTGTTTCCGTTATTTTACCTCTCGCGGGAGGGTCACGTTCATTCTCACTGTGAGGTGGGGTGGAGTCAAGATGGAGCAGGAGGCGAAGCTACTGGGTTTGACGCCAATCGCCGGAGGACCCAACGCGGGGATGGTGGCTTCCTAGAGCGGCTAGAGGGGAAGAACGCCTAGGCTCCGCGGTGGGGACACGTGGCTTTGCCGCTTAGCTGTTGAGCCATCCAGACTGGGTTCTCTTCTGCTCTTAGACCGGCTCGCTTGGGAGATCTTACTGCGTACTGAACCCTCGTGGTGTTTCCCCTAGCGTCTGAGAAGCAGCTTTTCAATTTGAAACCGTGTTGATCGGATTTACTGTTGAGGGAACTTGACATTATGTGCTGAGGGCGCCAAAATTAATACTGAGGACTTCCTTAGATTGGCGAGTGTTGAATTTTCACATCTTTAAACTCGAAGTTAAATCTAGTCGCTTGAATAAAATGATGCGTTAACTGCATCCCGATTGCCAGCATCTTGGTTTGAGCCATCCAGAAAATAATAGGGAACCTTATTCTGGAATCCTTGATCTTCCCAAGCATAGCTGTTTGTAAAACAGTGCAAAAGCATATTTTTCAGAACCAAAGTCTATCCTGAACTTGCCCTCTTCTAATGTGTGGGGGATTTAAGAAACATTTTTATCCCTGAATATTAAGATAATAGAAGAAAGATAATGGAGTGGAAGGCTGGAAATGCATAGTTAATTGCAATGACTTTTTTGTCATTGCTTTGCTGATTACATTTGCTCCCTCCCCCCACTTCCACCATGCTCCTGAACCTTGGGGCCATCTTAGAGATAACTTGGTCACCAAATCCTTTCAGTACCACTTCCATCTAAATCTAGAATCTTCTGGTTCTGATAAGTGTTTTTCTGTGTTTTGTTGTTACCCTGTTGATCAAGTCAGAGCAGTACCCACAGTCAGTCCTCTATTAAGGGGAAAATTCACACCAAACCTAATGAGTCAGTTAAATTAGTGAAGATTGCCTTGAACATTTTTTCCTAAGTGCTTTTGTTTTCCTTTTCTCTTCCCAAAGTGTAACTTCCCCTGTCCTTTGTAGACCCTGCTGGTAAAAGCATTCATCTGTAGTGGACAGCAAAAAAAAAAAAAGAATCTGCCTGCCAGTCAGGCGACAAGTGCTAATCCCAGCTCAGGGAAGATTCCACACGCAGCAGGGCAGCTAAGCCCACGTGCCGCAGCTACTGCAACCTGCGCGCCTAGAGCCCATGCTGGGCAAGGAGAAGCCACCACAGTGAGGAACTTGCACACGGCAACTAGAGAGGAGCCCCGCTTGCCGCAACAAAGAAAAGCCTGCACGCGGCAAGGAAGACGCAGCACAGTCAACAAGTAAATAAATAAAAATACAAAATACGTATTATTCAAAATTGTAAAGCAATTTCCCACCAGTTGAAAGGTAAATCAAAAGCTTTTAAAAAAATTTAAAGTTAGACATCACCAGGAAGGTAAACTATAAAAAACAATTTTTTTTCGTTTGTATAGCTAAAGAACATTCTTGATGATACAGATAACCAGTGCCAAAAGACAAACTAGAAAAGAAAAAAGTGTTCGTAAAACATCAAAAGGGAAGGAAAAATACGTGTGGTTATAGCAGAATCAGTGATGGGAAGAACATAAGTATGAAGTTGTAGCAATAACAGAGAGGTAGATGCTGAAGATACTTTTAGAATATAAAAAGATGCGGATGTTTCTTTGGGTAAAGTTGGGAAATAATTCAGGTTTTATCTGAATTATGGGTAGAGGATTGATATGATCTGGCCAAAATTTCAAAGGTCTCTGGTTACTTTCAGTACATATGTATCAAAATAACTCTTCTGCTTAAGAGATCTAGTGTGGTTTCTGGTTACTTGACTAGATCTTATCTGATCGTGGTGAATTAAGTAAAGAAAGGCTTCTAAGCACTGGAGGGATGGAATTTTCATCATCAGAGATGGGAAAATCAGTGAGTAGAGTACAATGAAAATTAACTGGGCAAAATAATTTATACATAAAAGTTAAAATATTGAAATATTCATAGGGTCATTGCTGCTGTTGTTTAGTCGCTCTGGCATGTCCAGCTCTTTTTCACCCAAGGACTGTATAGCCCGCCAGGCTCCAATGTCCATGGGATTTTCCAGGCAAGAATACTGGAGTGGGTTGCCATTTCCTTCCCCGGGGGATCTTCCCAACCCAGGATTAAAAATATTGACAGTTTGAAAAAATAAAAATATATATACAGCCAGTGCTCTGGGACAACCCAGAGGGATGGGATGCGGAGGGAGGAGGAAGAGGGGGTTCAGGAGGGGGGACACATATATACCCATGGCTGATTGAAGTCGATGTATGGCAAAGACCACCACAATATTGTAATTAGCCTCCAATTAAAATATATTAATTAATTTTAAAAAATTGGGGGCCAGCACCTTGATGAGAATATACTTTTCCTTGCAGTGGAAATATGGGAAGAATTAATTATTTGTTTTATAAATTATTTCATTTTTAAAATAATACTCTTCTAAAGTAATAAATACATGATTTGGAAAGTAAAAATAAAGAAATAAAGGGTGATTTTGGCCTGGTCACTTAGCAGTAAAGAATTCGCCTGCAATGCAGGAGATGCAGGAGATTCAGATTCATTCCCTGAGTCGGAAAGATCCCCTGGAGAAGGAAATGGCAACCCATTCCAGTATTCTTGCCTGGGGAATCCCACGGACAGAGGAGCTTGGAGGGCTATAGTCCATGGGGTCACAAAGTGTCGAACATGACTGAGCGACTAAACAACAAAAACAGTAATGACCCTATGACCGTGAACCCTGTAACCATGTGGGAATAGGACTCAGGACTGCCAAGTTAGTCCATTTTTTAAGGGACGTGGGAAATGTTCATTTTTCTATGACATTGCCTGAGTTTCGGAGGTGGCGGACACTATGCAGGCCAAAAAAAGTGCATCTTTGTCCACCTGTTTGTAAGCCCTGGCTACAGAGTCTTGAGGTGAGCATGGGTGAGAAGACCAAGTTCGACGTTATTTGGAGTAAAACAGTTAAGAAGTGATGATGACCACTCTGACAAGGTCAAATGGGTTTGTTTAGTCTTGAGAAGGGTAAAGGAGTGGTGAAGAAAGCTTAGTTAAGACTCTGAGGGTTTTCTTAAACCCAGTGATATTTGTCTGGACTCTGACTTGACCACTCAGTCTAGGTAAATATAAGTATTGGGTTAATTTTCTAAACAATGCTGCCATTAGAATGGAGATGGAATATTTTGTGGGAAGGGGCACAGTCTTACTAAAAGGGAGAAGTTGAGCAATGCCTAGTTTTGGGGGCTTTGGGGACAACTATACATGAAGACACTCAATCTCTAACCTGTTCCTTTCATCCCACTCACCCCCAAATGGCCACAGATAGATTAAGAGACACATGAATTAAGTCATAGAATCAAAGCAAACCTTAGTGACACGTCAGGCCTGGGAACTTGTTTCAGTTCCCTCTATTTATTTATACCATCGAAACAGGGTTAAACTGAATATTTAGGAGAGTTCTGAAAAGTACAGGAGTACAACAGGAAATTTGTAATCCAATGGGAGGTGACGTGTGGGAGGAAAGCAGACAAGCAGCCCTGAAGGCAGAGCTTAAGTGTCAAGAGGTGGCCCAGTTAAAGGACTGCGAGGAGGGGAGGGATGTATGTATGAGAATCTTACAACTTTTTGTTTCTTAGCAAGAGGTAACGATGCTGTATTTTCTACAAGTCATCTCCTTGAGTCACTGCCTAGCTGTGTCACTGCCTCGTTTCTTAATTACTTATTGTATATAACACATATGAATATCATGTCATTATCTCATCCTCATGGTGATAATGTGATTGTATAAGGCTGCTGCTGCTGCTGCTAAGTCACTTCAGTCATGTCCAACGCCATAAACGGCAGCCCACCAGGCTCCCCTGTCCCTGGGATTCTCCAGGCAAGAACACTGGAGTGGGTTGCCATTTCCTTCTCCAATGCATGAAAGTGAAAAGTGAAAGGGAAGTCGCTTAGTCGTGTCTGACACTTTGCGACCCCATGGACTGCAGCCCACCAGGCTCCTCTGTCCATGGGATTTTCCAGGCAAGAGTACTGGAGCGGGGTGTCCCGTCACCTTCTCCCTGTATAAGGCTAGGACCTGCTTATTTTAATCTGTTTTAAGATTCAGTCTAGGTGGTACCTCCTCCAAGAAGATCCTCCTGATTGCTCCTAGCCCACCCACCTCATCCTTTACTCTATTAAGTGCACCTCCCCCCAAGCTTCTGAAATCTTCAGTGCTATTCTTGCCCCATGGACTAATGATGATCTGTTTCTGTGGCATCACCAATGCGATGGACCTGAGTTTGAGCAAGCTCCAGGAGTTGGTGATGGACAGGGAAGCCTGGTGTGCTGCAGTCCATGGGGTCGCAAAGAGTTGGACACGACTGAGCGACTGAACTGAACTGATTGTTTCTGTGTCTGTCTCCCACTGATCGACCTTCTCAAGGGGACTCTGCTGTATGTCTAGCTTGTTTTATGTTCTTAGATCAGCCTGAGAAGTAAGCATTCAGGACACATGATATGTGGAATAAATGATGCTTTGGAGATCAGTATAACTCAGCAAATGGCTGTATTCCTTAAGACAGTTACTTTAGGCAGAGTTGTTTCCTTCTCTCAATTTCAGCCTCTTTACCTGTAAAATGATACTGTCCTGTCTACCGCCGAGAAACAAAAGTCACATGCGCTGAAATACTAAGCTATAAAATGTCAATGGTATACATGTCATTATTAGTTTCCAAACATAGATTTTTGGGAAAAAAGAAGAGGGGGAAAAAAAAAGAAAGAAAGAAACCAGAGGGATTCTTGGCTCTTGAGTGCTTATCTGTGCACACAGTTCACAAGCACCACTCTGGTCAAAAGAAAAAGATAACTAGCTGCTTTACTTACCTTATTTCTGCAGAAGGATTATTATTATTGTGAAAAGTTAAAAATCTCAAACTGACAAGTTACTAAAAAGAGTATAGTGCTTTAAAATGTGAGAACAAAGTCACTGCCTACCAGTCAAGTGGTGATAAATTCGCTCCCCATCCACTCTAACTTGGGATTGATATTGAGGCGAGCAAATAGGAAAAGGAGTACGTCAAGGCTGTATATTGTCACCCTGTTTATTTAACTTATATGCAGAGTGAAAGTGAAAGTGATGTCGCTCAGTCGTGTCCGACTTTTTTCGACCCCATGGAGTGTAGCCTACCAGGCTCCTCCATCCATGGGATTTTCCAGGCAAGAATACTGGAGTGGGCTGCCATTTCCTTCTCCAGAGGATCTTCCCAACCCAGGGATTAAACCCGGGTCTCCCGCATTGCAGGCAGATGCTTTACCATCTGAGCCACCAAGGAAGCCCTATATGCAGAGTACATTATGAGAAACGCTGGGCTGGAAGAAGCACAAGTTGGAATCAAGATTGCCCCAAGAAATATCAATAACCTCAGATACGCAGATGACACCACCCTTATGGCAGAAAGTGAAGAGGAACTAAAAAGCCTCTTGATGAAAGTGAAAGAGGAGAGTGAAAAAGTTGGCTTAAAGCTCAACATTCAGAAAACGAAGATCATGGCATCTGGTCCCATCACTTCATGGCAAATAGATGGGGAAACAGTGGAAACAGTATCAGACTTTATTTTTCTGGGCTCCAAAATCACTGCAGATGGTGACTGAAGCCATGAAATTAAAAGACGCTTACTCCGTGGAAGAACGATTATGATCAACCTAGATAGCATATTGAAAAGCAGAGACATTACTTTGCCAACAAAGGTCCATCTAGTCAAGACTCTGGTTTTTCCAGTGGTCATGTATGGATGTGAGTTGAACTGTGAAGAAATCTGAGCGCCGAAGAATTGATGCTTTTGAATTGTGATGTTGGAGAAGACTCTAGAGTCCCTTGGACTGCAAGGAGATCCAACCAGTCCATCCTAAAGGAGATCAGTCCTGGGTGTTCATTGGAAGGACTGATGCTGAAGTTGAAACTCCAGTGCTTTGGCCACCTCATGCGAAGAGTTGACTCATTGGAAAAGACCCTGATGCTGGGAGGGATTGGGGGCAGGAGGAGAAGGGGACGACAGAGGATGAAATGGCTGGATGGCATCACTGACTCAATGGATGTGAGTTTGGGTAAACTCCGGAAGTTGGTGATGGACAGGGAGGCCTGGTGTGCTGTGATTCATGGGGTCGCAAAGAGTCGGACACGACTGAGCTACTGAACTGAACTGAACTGACTGAAGGGCAGCGCAGTCCAATAGTCAGAATGGAGTTTCACCTTGGAGGTACACCTTCTCCAGGTCTTCCCCTCCAGAAACTGAAATTCTGAACCTGGCCTTTATTCTACAAACGGTAGAGCAGCCTAGCAGTCCTACAATAGATGAGTTTGAAGCAAGATCGCTCTCAAATTACTATCAATCATTTTGCCTAGGCAAGCTAATTAAAGCGCTAGGTAAACAGAAGCTTAATTTATGTTTTTCCAGAAATCAACCCTGAGTATTCTTTGGAAGAACTGTTGTTGTAGCTGAAGCTCTAGTACTTTGGCCACCTGATGTGAAGAGCGAACACATTGGAAAAGACTCTGATGCTGGGAAAGATTGAAGGCAAAAGGAGGAGAGGGCGGCAGAGGATGAGATGGTTAGATAGCATCACTGACTCAATGGACATGAATTTGAGTGAACTCCAGGAGACACTGGAGGACAGAGGAGCCTGGCGTGCTGCAGTCCATGGGGTCTCAAAAGAGTTGGACACAGCTTAGCGACTGAACAACAATAACAGAAGGAACTGAAGAAATTGACACAAATTCCTGAGTTGAGAGGTGATGGCCAGTTGTGTTTTAGGCTCACACTTGAGATCTCTCTGAAAGGTGATATGATTTCTTCCTAACATAAAGTTTGTTGGAATGCAAAATGAGACTAGTTTTTAGTTTTTTCCTTCATTAGATCTTGAGTCAGGTTATATCATTAAATTCACATTTACTTAAATGTGAATTCCCAGATGAGGAACTTTCAAACACAAGTACACAGAGATTTTACAGTGTAAATACTAATTGCTTTTCTATGATGGGTGGTTCAAGGTTGGCTGTACTTACTTGCCATCAGCATGATAATAAAGAGCGGGAGGGAAGTGAATCACTCATTAGCATTTCACTAGAGTGATGTATCTTTTTAAGATCGGGCTTAAAGCTCTGGCTCAGATGGTAAAGCATCTGCCTACAAAGCCGGAGACCAGGGTTCAGTCCCTGGATTGGGAAGATCTCCTGGAGAAGGAAATGGCAACCCACTCCAGTATTCTTGCCTGGAAAATCCCATGGACAGAGGAGCCTGGGAGGCTACAGTCCATGGGGTTGCAAAGAGTTGGACATGACTGAGCGACTTCACTTCACTTCACTTAAAGCTCTGGAGCGGCTTCCCCCTGCTGTGGAGATAGAACAGGAAACCCTCGGGGGCTTCCAGGAAGTGGCTCCTGCTCCCTCTGCAGTCTTCTCTCTGTTTCTCGGTGCTGTGCTTCATCGGCCTGGCAGAACCCATCTGATCCCAGGGCTGGGCTTGTTGTCCTTTCCTGCTCTGGGAAAAATCTTAGCCTGGCCAACCTTCATTCAAGCTTCCGGTCTCAACGTAATTCCGATGTCCTGACCCTGAATCTGACCCTGTCGTCCAGATTGAGCTTGATCCCACATGGAGCCCACACCTCCCTTTTCCTAACACTTGGTGGTGGTGATACAGACCTACCTCAAAGAAGCACTGCAAATTCAAATGGACTGTTGAGTGGGGAGCAGTCAGCAATGTCAGCCCCCCTCCTGTTGCTGCTGTCCTGCTAGTCTCCTTCCCTAGACTGTATTTGTGAGATGGCAGAGCACATCTGTTCTATTCGTTCTGTTACCCAGACCTTCCGCAATGAGAATTGGGCTAAATTACAGATGCTCAGTAAATACTTTTTGAATGAAGGAATGCCAAAATTTGTTGAATGAGGGGATGGGGAGTTTTTGTTTAATGGGTACAGGGTTTATGTTTGAGATGATGAGAAACTTCTGGAGATATGGATGTGAGTGATGGTTGTGATGAGAATTGTTTTCAGTGCCACCAAACACTCAAAAATGGTCAACTGGTAGATTTTATGCTATCGTATTTTACCACAGTAAAAATTTTTGTTGAATGAATGCATAGATAGTTAAGTCTTTCGAACCAGGTCCTATCTCTATCTAATACTTCAATTCATTAAATATTCTTAGAGTGCCTACTATGGGTAACATAAAGATGCAGTCTGGGACTTATTTAATAGTCTGAAATATACTAAAAATTCAAACCAAGTCACCCTTTGTATGCAAAACACATTTTAACTAGATAGACTGGTCGTATTTATCTTTGCATTCCAAGCATCTAGCAGCACTTAACTCATACTCAATAAATGTTTCCTTTTGGGCTTCCCTCGTGGCTCCCTGGTAAAGAATCTGCCTGCAGGTACAGGGGATGCGGGTTCAATTCCTGGGTCAGGAAGAGTCCCTGGATGAGGAAATGGCAACCCCCTCCAGTAATCTTGCCCAGAAAATCCCATGGACAAAACAGCTTGGTGAGCTACTGTCCAGGGGGTTGCAAAAGAGTCAGACACAACTGAGCAACTAAACAAATTAAAAAATAGGACATGACAGTAACATGGTATTTGCTTAGGGCTTTCCTCATGACAAAATGCTTCCACAACCAGAAGTTCAGGTTAGCATGGAGGTTACTTCACTCTATCCTTTTTACTCTTTTCCCATTCCTTCACATACTTCTGTTAACAGCAATCCCTTTCTGGCTTTCTCTTGTCAGAATCAACACAACTTTCTCAGTTTCTTTATCAACTATTCTCAATTGTTCATTTCTAGTTCTCACTCCATCATTTCTAAGCAAATCTTGCAATTGTTTACTTTCAACAAAGTCCAAGTCCCAGGAAAGAATCACACTTGGCACTGGGACAGAAGACACATTACCAGGATAAGGCCTGCTTAGAAGAAGGCGGATTGGGCTCCACACACTAGAATCCTGAGAACGCCCCACCTGTTAAAAAATATTCTGAGCTTCTTTGAGAGTAACTATTACATGCGTGCATGCTCAGTCTCTTCAGTCATGTCTGACTCTTTGTGACGCTATGGACCGTAGCCCACCAGGCTCCTCCGTCCATGGGATTCTCCAGGCAAGAATACTGGAGTAGGTTGCCACGCCCTCCTCCAGCGGATCTTTCCCACCTGAGGATCGAACCTGCGCTTGTCTATGAAACGAGAATAATCAGAGACACTCACAGAGCTGGGTTTTTTTTTCCCTTTCTTTTTTTGGCTGTGCCATGTGCCGTGAGGGGATCTGGGGATCCTAATTCCCTGACCGGGGATCAAAACTGTGCTCCCTGCAATGGAAGCATGGAGCCTTAACCACTAGATCAGCAGGGAAGTCCCTCAGAGAGTTTTTAATGAGCATTAGATAAACTAATGTTTGCAAAGCAATTAAAACAATGCTAGACTTGTATTAGGTATGACATATAATGTATTGCATGTCCAAGAACATTATCTATTGGTAAGTTCCTTTGTTGCTAAGGCAACAATATTAATTGCATACATATTAGTCTTAACAATGTGTATTACACTTATGCTCCTAGGTTGAGTTCAGGCTTTCAGCCTGAAAAGAGAAGGTCACTGTACTTGGGATTGAGAGACTCTTGCCCTTCTTTTCTCACTATCGAACCATACCTGAGTTATGTAAGAAGCTTATTTTCTGCTCTGCTGTTATTGGCATTTCCTATTTTAAATAAGATACTATACATGGGCAAAGGTTCCCAGGGTAGCAGGATGAACAAAAGAAGCAAGATAGCCTTTCTTCTCACACTCTGGGTGTCCCTAGACACAGCAGGATGGTGTTAACTATACAGCCTTGGAAGCTAGGAACTGGCCTGTCTGATTTTTGAATTTCAGTAATACCATTTTCTAGCTGTGTGACTTTATGCAAGACATTCAATCTCTTACTATTTCCTCATTCGCAACATGGAGAAAATGAAAGGATCTAGTGTACTGATAGTTGGAAAGATGGCATGAGCTAATGAACATTAAGAGTTAGAACAATAAATGCTAGCTGTTAGCATTGTGTTCTATTTTGCTTAATCCTCTCATCCTTCTCTCATCAAAGTCAATGGCTTTTAAACACTTTTTCCCGTGACCTTCAGTAAGAAATATATTTTATATCACAATTCAGTATATTCACAAATGAAAAGACTAAATTGAAGCTTCACAAAACACCAATACTCTTAGCATACATATTGTGCTGTGAGTGTTAGTCGCTCAGTTGTGTCCGTGTCTTTTCAATCCCATGGACTATAGCCTGCCAGGCTCCTCTGTCCATGGAATTCTCCAGGCAAGAATACTGGAGTAGAGTTGCCATTCCCTTCTCCAGGTGATAAAACCCAGGTCTCCTGTACTGCAGACAGATTCTTTACCATCTGAGCCACCAGGGAAGCCCCAGCATGCACATTGTACTCCATTAATTTCTACTCCTTTAAAAAAAAAATACTGGTAGCGCCCTATGAAATCCATTTCACAATCCACTTATGGATCCATTTGAAAAGCTTGAAAAGCTCTGCTCTTTGGTACCTGTTATGGGCAGAATGGGACTTCCCTGGTGACTCAGATGGTAAACAGTCTTCCAGCAATGTGGGAGACCTGGGTTCAATCCTTGAGTCGGGAAGATCCCCTAGAGAAGGAAATGGCAACCCTCTCCAGTATTCTTGCCTGGAAAATCCCATGGATGGAGAAGCCTGGAGGGCTACAGTCCATGGGGGTCGCAAAGAGTCAGACACGACTGAGCAGCTAACACTTGCACTTTTCATGGGCAGGATAATGTCTCCCTCATGTGTCTACAATGCTGGGAACCTGTGAATTCCTGTGAAAGGAACATTCCTTTAAGGTTGCAAAAGGAATTCTGCAGATGTGATTAAGGTTACAGACTTTGAGATGGAAAGATTATATTGAACTATCCAGGTGGGCCTCGTTTAATCACATAAGTCCTTTAAAAGTGGAGAATCTTTCCTGACTATGGTCAAAGAGAGATGTGAAGGGTCAGATGTGCAAAGAGATAAGGACTCAGTCTGCCAGTGCCAGCTTTGAACATGGAAAAAGGTAGCCATGAGCCAAGGGATGCAGGCATCCTCTAGAAACTGGGAAGCGCAAGCAAATAAACTCTGCCTTAGAGCCTCCAGAAAGGAATGCACCCCTATATGTGAGTGCCCTATGGACTGTAGCCTGCCAGGCTCCTCTGTCCATGGGATTCTCCAGGCAAGAATATTGGAGTGGGTTGCTGTGCCCTCCTCCAGGGGATCTTCCAGATCCAGGGATGGAACCCACATCTCTTACGTCTCCTGCATTGGCTGGCAGGCAGGTTCTTTACCACTAGTGCCATCTGGGAAGTCCATGAAGCCCTTGCTTTTAGGCCAGTGAGGTCCATGTCAGGCTTCTGAACTCCAGAACTGTAAGATAATAATTCTGTATTGTTTAAGACACTAGATTTATGATGATTTGTTTGAACAGTTGTGGAAACTAAAACACTACCTAATTTAGAAGCCTTGACAACTAGATCTAACTAATCTAGAAGCCTTTCACAACTCTCTCCCCTTGCTGCTGCTGCTGCTAAGTTGCTGCTGCTGCTGCTGCTAAGCCACTTCAGTCGTGTCCAACTCTGTGTGACCCCATAGACGGCAGCCCACCAGGCTCCTCTTGTCTGGGATTCTCCAGACAAGAATACTGGAGTGGGTTGCCATTTCCTTCTCGAAAGCATGAAAGTGAAAAGTGAAAGTGAAGTCGCTTAGTCATGTCTGACCCTCAGCAACCCCATGGGCTGCCGCCTTCCAGGCTCCTCCATCCATGGGATTTTCCAGGCAAGAGTACTGGAGTGGGGTGCCATTGCCTTCTCCGGCTATGTCGCTAGTGCTACTCATTTCAACAAGTCACTTCTTCCTTCTGCTTTTACCTTTTAGTGTCTCTGTAATAACCCATTTGCTTTCCTGATTTTCACCCAGGGCCAATTCATCTCTCCTTGGACTACAAAACCTCTTCGCTGCTTTCCGTACTTCTGGGCCCCAACTTGTGGCCCCACCCCCTGCTTCTGGCTCTCACAGTTATTTTTCTCAACTACTGATGTGATTACCTCTTTGCATTTTAGATGCCTCATCATGCTTACAAAATAAAATCTAAGGTCTTTAGCATGCTGCGTGCTAAGCTGCTTCAGTCATGTCTGACTCTTTTTGAGACCCTATGGACTGTAGTCTGCCAGGCTTCTCTGTCCATGGGGTCCTCCAGGGAAGAATACTGGAGTGAGTTCCCATGCCCTCCTCCAGGGGATCTATCTTTTTTTTTTTAAGCTTTTAATTTTATTTTATTTTTAAACTTTACATAATTGTATTAGTTTTGCCAGATATCAAAATGAATCCGCCACAGGTATACATGTGTTCCCCATCCTGAACCCTCCTCCCTCCTCCCTCCCCATACCATCCCTCTGGGTCGTCCCAGTGCACTAGCCTCCAGGGGATCTTTCTGACCCAGGGATCGAGATAGTCAAAGCTCTTCAGATGATAAATCTAAAAGGACATGTTTCACTGTTTCATTTTTCCCTGTTCCGCTCCTCAGAATATCCTATTTAAAAAAGTTATTTTACCATTTCACTTTATTATAGTTGGTTGTTTAAATTTTTTTCTTTTTGTCTTAAAAAATTCCTTCCTGGGAACCAAAGAAGGGACGAAGAAAGAACTCTGCCTACCAGTCAGCCAACTCCTCTTGCATTCTATCTAAGTCCTCAGAGTTTGTCATTTATATTATGGCTCTCTAACCACAATACGCTTTATTTTTTTAATTAGGGCATTAGTGGCATAGAGAATTGTCTTTTCTATGCTTCGGAAGAATAAATTTACCAGGCTGTATAGTCTTTTTCTTATAAGGACATATGTGAGACTGGATTAGGGTCCATCCTAATGGACTTATTTTAACCTAATCCCCTCTTTAATGCCCTATTTCTAAATACAGTCATGTTCTGAGATACTGGAGGTCAAGACCTCAACATAGGAATTTGGGTGGAATGTACATAAGTCAGCTCATAACAAACAGTGAGAATATTACTTCTTGACACTCAGCTTTGCATAGACTCAGAGTTATAGGTGCACCTCAAAGCCCCTGTCATGGCCCTTCTATTTGGGAAGTATATTTCTATTTTCTAGTCTCAAGGCTGGGCTCTGTCTTACAATCTTCACTGATCTCTCGAGGAATCACATCCCTTTGTATGGGCACATCCACCCCCAGATGCTTTGATTATAAACTCTTCACACGTGATAGCTACCCTATCACCAACTCAGCTTGCCTAGCAGGGCCCTGGAACCTTTTTCTCTCTCCCTTCTTTCTATCATTTTGACCTGGATTCTTCTGAAGACTATCCTCAGCCCTTTTATTTGCAATGGAGTTATTGCAACTTGTGTTCCACTCTTGCCTGCCTTTTTCTTCTACGCCTTTCTTTTCTTTAAAGCGGCTTTTAGAATTATTTAATTCTCTGCTATGCAGTCACTTAAATCCCACTCACCTCCACACAGCTTGAATCCAGATTCCCTGAAACATTTTCTTTCCATTCAGAAATTCATAAATATCATTTTCAACGAAGCAAGCAGCACTGACTTTCATTAAACATATCAAGAATGTAATTTGGGGGCCCTCACTCTTTTTCCTTCTGCTCCAATTTACAGCTTATGTTGTTTCATTTTGCATGTGGCATTCTTGCTTCATAGACCAGGTTCAAAGTTGACCAATATACCTGGCTATCCAGGAGTGATGTCCTAGTCCTTGGCTGTGGTCTGGGAATAGCAGTAGCTTCTCACAAGCAGTGACTCAGTGGCAGAGCAGTGCAACATCCTGGCGATGGGAATGAATCTGAGCACTCACAGGCCTGAGTTCAATGTTCTTTTGTGGGAAATTTGTCATTGGTGCAGGTAGATGTTTAGAGGATGGATAAGGGTAGCAATACTAATCTAGGCAGAGCCTTATTTAAAAGACTTTTGTTTTTTGTGTTAGTCTGACAAGTGTGTATGTGTGTTAGGTGGGCACTGAAAAGTCCTAGCTTAAGGTAGAATTACTCTAAAGGGCATTAAGTGTAATTCCAATTCCAGGGTCTGTCCCTTGAAAAACCAGATTCAATTTTCGGGTGCCTGATGCATCTTATTAAACATCATCAGTGTCTGCCTTGATCTGGCTTAGTTGAGATCTGATAAATTGCATTCGAAGTCATACTAATGATCAGGTAAGGCTAAAAATGTTGAGGTTGGAGAGCCAATTCATTCGTTAACTGTTGTAATTGAACTAGACTGTGGTCATTAATATCAATGACAGTGGCTGTCCTTGGTCATCCAGGTAGCAATGAAGAGCTCTAAACAAGAGCAAGGGACACTCACTTCTGGAATCCTGAACTGCTGTACTAGGCATCTAACTGCCTTGAGGTCACCATGGTTATGAAAAGCCCAAGTCAGCCAACCTGCAGAGATCCTGCAGTGAAGCCCTGAGATGATGGGAAGGCAGAGAGAGATACCCAGCCAGGCACCGCTGCCCCAGCTGCTCCAGGCCCTTGCTGTCCCAGCTCCAGCTCCAGCTCCATTTCCTGCCTCTGACCGCACAGCTCAAGCTTTATCCACAGCTGCCCAGCAGAGCCCTGCCTGAAACCCTGACCCACAGAAAGCAGGAGGGAGAATGCAGAAAACGGTTGTTAATGTTTAAAGCCACCTAATCTGAGGATTATCTGTTAGGCACAATAGTAACTGGAAGACTTGCCAACCTTCCTCATCTTTCAGTCTCCTCCTCCTGAGAGCAAACTCTTTCCATTCTTGTACCTGACTCTTCTCACTATTTATAATTTCATAAGAGTTAATATGCTTATACCACTACATGTCAGATGTATTACGGTTGGACTTCTGATTTTGAAAGATGAAGGTACCATACTCTTCCATTATCCCACTCTCCCCTTCTGCTTGCTCAATCACCCAAACATAACTATATCAATGTTTGTTAAGCCAAAATTTATTTTTTGCCTTATTATTACTACTGTGCAAGTTTTATTTACTGTTGAGCCGCTTTACGCATAGCCATTATATTCCCTTTCTTATACAACTTAATTTCTCATTTGCTCAGTTTCCCATATCATTATCACTATTTATTTCTGCCTTCTCCAACTGAATTGAAAAGCCCCAGAACAAGATTTTCTATGTGGTCAAACACATCAAGTTAAGTCTATCTATTGGGAACACTTTTCCCCTGGATGTCACCCTTCTGGTGACTCTGTCCCTGGGCTGCACGGGTTGGTGCTCCTCTGGGGCAACTTCTGTCTTGAGACTTCCTTCCTCCTCTCTTCTGTGATGGATTTCTTTTTTCCTGACTCTCTATCCTACTCTTTCTTGGGTTTTACCTTCACCTCAGTGGATCTTATTCTCTTGCAGCTTGCTAAAGAAGGATGTGCAGGAAGTGAAATTGTTGCGATCTTGCAGAGCTGAAGATGTCTCTCTCTCTTCTTTTTAATGTCTTATTTTATATTAGAATATAATTGATTCACAATGTTGCGTTAGTTGCAGTGTACAGCAAAGTGATTGTTATATGTATGGTGCTGGTGGAGGTGATTTAGTTGCTAAGTTGTGTCTGACTCTTGCGACCCCATGGACTATAACCATCCAGGTTTCTCTGTTTATAGGATTTCCCAGGCAAGAATACTGGAGTGGGTTGCCATTTCCTACTTCAGGGGAACTTCATGACCCAGGGATTGTATCTCCTGCGTTGGCAGGTGGATTCTTTATCACTGAGCCACCAGGGAAGCCCAGTTATACATATTCATATTTCTATTCTTTTTCAGATTCTTTTCCCATGTGGATTTTTACTGATTATTGAATATAGTTCCCTGTGTTATATAGTAGATCCTTATTAGTTATCTGTTTTAAATACTGCTGCTGCTGCTGCTAAGTCACTTCAGTCGTGTCCGACTCTGTGCGACCCCATGAACTTCAGCCTACCAGGCTTCTCCGTCCATGGGATTCTCCAGGCAAGAACACTGGAGTGGGTTGCCATTT
>NW_011494889.1:7278060-7291841 GCF_000754665.1 Bison bison bison | reverse complement strand
AATGGCAGGCTGCAGTCCATGGGGTTGCTAAGAATCGGACACAACTGAGCGACTTCACTGTCACTTTTCACTTTCATGCATTGGAGAAGGACATGGCAACCCTCTCCAGTATCTTGCCTGGAGAATCCCAGGGACAGAGGAGCCTATGTGCTGCCATCTATAGGGTCGCACAGAGTCGGATACAACTGAAGCGACTTAGCAGCAGCAGCAGCAGCAGCAGGAGCAACAGAGATGAACCCTTGTGTTAACTGGGCTGTGTTTAATCAGCAATCTCCCTACCTACTTTGTAAGATTATTGTTGGTACCAAACAGGACAATGCATGCAAAAATGTGTTGCAAACTCTTAAAATAACATACAAATGTGATTTATTATCATTTGACTCCTAAGATGCCTTGATAGATTTTTCTGTTGTAACTTTCTTCCCACTACCTTTGACAAAATGAGCACTTTGGTAATGGTAGCCACTCTCCTAGCAATAATCCTTAAAACCTTAATCAAGATGAAAATAAATAAAATGCTCTCAACCTTAGGTGTTATACAAAACAAGTTGAACATACAACACTCATTTGTAACCCAAAGGAAATACATCGTGCTGGAAGTTTCAGCAGAAGTCTCATAGACCCAGCTCACGGCATCTGCTCCCAGGCGCCCACCTGAAGCTCTCCCTGTACTTCACGGGCCCCCTGTGTACAGATTCCCTCAAAGCACTTCCTGTCCTACTGAACTTGCTTGTTTTCTTGTTTGTGTCAGCCTCCAGGTATGGAATCTGTCTCATTCATCCCTTTATCCCCAGCACCCAGCACAGTGCCTGACATACAGAGGTTCCTAAGTGTCTGATTAAATGGAACACTGCCGACAAACTCAGTCAAATATTATGCAGTCTTTGCGACAATAGTTCCAAGGGTTTGACTAGATATTCTACTCTAATTATTAAGAAAGCAAAGATCAGACATTCTTCTTCCTCTATAAAGACAAAGAGAAAATTATGGATCTAACAGATTGCTTCATCTTTTCATGCAATGGAAAAGAAGGCCAGGGGAATAAAGCTACAGTCCTGGCAGCACCAGGCAGCCCAGACACAAGTGCTGAGCACAAAGGGGGAGGCAGCGTGGATCCTGGCAGCTCTCGTGTTCCATGAGAAACACCTGCTCTGCTGGCAGCCGGGAAAGAAAGACCCAGAATAGCACAGACGCACCCACTCGCAAAAACACAGAAACTCCCCTGTACTATAGGCCAGGTGGGATGTCAGGAGAGAGGCCTTGTGAAGCTAACTTGAAAATTTTATCCAACCCTATTAAAAGGACTTGAATTTCCTCTGCAATGGAGAGAGAATGAAATTCAGCACTTCTCAGAGACAGTGAGGCATGCTTGGTGTTCACAAACTGGGTATGGTAAACTTGCAGGAAGTGTATAAATGTGAAAGTTACTCAGCGAGGACCCGCCACACATGAAGCACAGGACCAGGAGGCCCGAAGGAGGCTCTCAAGGCGGTGAAGCTGCCGACCCTCTACTGGAGACAGCCCACTGTACTCTCAGTTCTAGGGGAATGGGTCGAAGCTTGGAGACGATAATATTGGAGGCAATGAGAGCAACAAGCCAAACAAGCAAGCGAGGAGGCACAAATAAGGAAACAAGGGGACACAGCAAAATCTCCGCCTGAGACCAGGGTGTTAGCCAACCTGAATGACTCTCCCGAGTCTACTAATTAGTGTCCCAGATAGTCCCTTCAGATATTCTGGAAGTGTTCTGTGGTCACCAAATTTTGGGAAACCCCTTAAGACTTCGCAACGAACACGGGCATCTGCAAGACCCCGAGTGGTTCTTCATGAAAGGAAAAATAACAAGAACAAAAACCCCAAAACGTTTTACTTTCTTTAACTCACAGTTTCTTAAACACTTTCATTCCTGTGAGACCTATTACAGACTGCAGACCTAATGCTGCATTGACCACAAAAGGAGAATGCTGTTACATGCAGGTCTTTGACATTTGAATCTTGCCTTTGGGATTGTCTCATCTTTTAGAATTTTATACTGAGAGATGGATTTAGTTATAACATTCACATTATGAATTTTTAGGTCTCCTTTTCTCAAATAGCGTCAGAGTGGGAAATTCACCAAGCTTCTTAAAAGTTGTTTTGTTTTTCCAACTAATTTTCTCTTTTAAAAATAAACGTTATTTTTAAGGGCAGTTTGGTTCACAACAAAATTAAGCAGAAAGGATAGAGTTCCTATATACTCCCTGTCTCACCGCCCCTACACACAGCCTGCCCCACCATCAACATCCCCCACTGCAGTGGTACATTCGTTACAATGAATAACTGACACATCATTAGCACCAGAAGTCCGTAGTTTGTTTCCATTAGGGCTCACTTTTGGTGTATACCCTATGGCTTTGGACCAAGGTAAAATGACATGTACCTACCATTATTTTCACTGCTCTGAAAACCCTTTGTTCTCTTCCTATTCATCCCTCCCTGCTCCCAACCCCTGGCAACCTCTGATCTTTTGACTGTCTTTGTAGTTTTGAACTTTCCATAATGCCATACACTTGGAATCCTTGTAAAGTTTTTTTGTTGTTAACTCTTATCATATTTATAGGTAAAAGAATTTGTTTTTTTTTAAAGGAGGAAATAACACCTCTTTTATGGCTGGAAGATCACTGGCTTATTTTTTACATTATAACAGTATTGACACAATTGATATTCGGGGCAGACAAGTCTTTGTTTCGAGGGAGTTGTCCTGTGTATGTTTATGTGTACATGTTTAGTAGCATACCTGGCCTCTACCCACTCACTGTATGGGTAGGATACCCATACAGGTATCATACCACACAGGTAGCCTGTAGGATCACCCTCTCCAAGCTGTGACAATCAAAACTGTCTCAGACATTGCTTAATGTCTCCTTGTGGGCAAAGACACACTAACTGAGAACTACTGATTTAAAGAGAACACCTACACTTCATGAGAAAAATCTCAGAAATATTTTTTATCTGATTATCTACCTCTGGTAAGCATTTAGTCACCTAAAACATTCGGTAAGGAGAAGCAAGACTAGGTATAAAGACCAAAGGAATTCTGATGGGTCCTCAAAAAATTAAAAATAGGACTACTGTATGATCTATCAATTCCACTTCTGGATATTTATCCAAAGAAAATGAGAATACTAACTCAAAAAGATATATGCATCCCAATGTTAATTGCAGCATTATTTACAATAGCTAAGATATGGAAACATCCTGTGTCCACTGATGGAAAAATGGATAAAGAAGATGTGATATATACACATCCAATGGAATTTTATTCATCTGCATTAAAGAATGAAATCTTGTCATTTGCAACAACATGGATAGAACTTGAAGATATTGTACTAAGTAAAATAAGTCAAAAACAAATACAATATGATCTCGCATGTGAAACCGATCTGATCTTGGGTGGCCTCAGCCTGTAATGGCTTAGAGCAAGTCTTGGATTCCCAACCAGAGATTGAGGCTAGGTCATGGCGGTGAAAGCACCAGATCCCAGCCATTGGACCAGCGGTCAGTGACATGGGCCCTGGCCCTTCTTGTAGAAAAGAATTTCCACAGAGACAGAAAGTAGTGAAGCAAGCAAAATATTTATTAGGAGGAAAAAGTACAGTACTTGTGGATAGACACATGGGCAGACTCAGAGGGAGAGTCTCTGAGTTGCTGAGTTGCACCCTCATGGTAGGTTGAATTACTTTTATGGAACATTTCTCTTGGGTTTCCTTTGGCTAATCATTATGACTTCCCTGGGTCACAGTCCATATTTGGTGTATCTCAGGATCCTCTCATGTGTACGCATGCATCTTTTAACCAAGATGGATTCTACTGCAAAGGCTTATGGGTAGAGCATCCTTTGATATGACTGCCTTTTGGCCTCTGAGGAGCCTTTTCAGCACATGTGCTCGGGGAGGTCTCTTCGCTTTGGGAACAAGAAATAAGTGGTCTGTGCAAGGTCTAACCTCCCTTAATTGTCCTGCTTTTCTTGTCTTGGAGCTTCGGTCAATAGAGAACGAATCTCCAGTCGCTTTTCCCTGGAGGTCCCATCTGCCTCCTCCCTTAAAAGCTAAAAAAACAGACAAACAAAAAAAATGCAGAATAACATTATGTTTGTCACATTATCACATTATGGTGATCATTTTGCAATATATAGAAATATTGAATCATTATATTGTATGCTATATAATGTAACATGCCAATTATATTCTATTAAAAAAAAGATCAAAGAATTGCTGCATAAACCTACAGTCTTGACCAAGAACATGGCCTTTTTAACTCACATAGCAAACTATGAGTCTTTGCCTGGGATAGTAGTTTAGTAAGTCAGATTATAAGGTCAAAGGAAAAAGAAGAGATTGTTTTCTCCCTGGAGCAGCTAAATACTTGAACTCTCATTTTGGGGTTGTTTACATGTCTCTTAGTTTGAAAACAGTTTGGTTCAAGTGTCCTTTTAAATGTAGATAGAGGGGAAATATTTGCTTTCTTTAAGAACTAAAAACTAATGCTTGGCATAGCCATGTTAGACTATAAACTCAATCTGATAAAAATCTAACCAAAAAAAAAAGAAGAAACCTATTGGAAAATTTGGCTTAGCTACCTCTAGTCTAATAAACTATAGTCAAGGGAGTGAGGCTATACACTAAAAGGTAGGTGGACATCCAAGGGGACTCTCACTATGCCACTCATCAAAAAAAAAAAAAGGTTTTTTTTTTTTGGCCACACCATGTAGCATGCAAGATGGCATGCAGGATCCTAGTTCCTGACTAGGAATCGATGCTGGGACTCTTGCAGTGGAAGGACAGAGTCCTAACCACTGAACTGCCAGAGAATTCCCTGGAATCCTTAATCCTTAACATGGCCCATCAGGCCTTGGATGGCCGACCCTACGCATCTTTCCAGCCTTTTTTCACATCCCTTCTCCTCACCCCTACCCCCATTTCTCAGATTGGACTTCACGCCACCTCAGGGCTTTTGCAAATGCTATTCCCAGTGCCTGGAGTACACTTTCCTCCTCTTGTACCTTTCCTGTTGCCTTGAGAATTCCTGAAGCTCCTTTACCTCTCAGTTTAAATGTGACTTCCTTATCCCCTTATATTCTGGTAATACCTGTGCTTCCTCATCACAACAGTTTGTGCACCTGTAATTAACTGATCATTTAGTGATAATTTGTTTACTTTTATTGCCTTCCTAACCCCACTCCAGTACTCTTGCCTGGAAAATTCCATGGGGGGAGGAGCGTGGTAGGCTGCAGTCCATGGGGTCTTGAAGAGCCGGACACGACTGAGCGACTTCACTTTCACTTCTCACTTGCATGCATTGGAGAAGGAAGTGGCAACCCACTCCAGTGTTCATGCCTGGAGAATCCCAGGGACGGGGGAGCCTGGTGGGCTGCCGTCTCTGGGGTTGCACAGAGTTGGACACGACTGAAGTGACTTAGCAGCAGCAGTAACCCAACTTTAACCTCTGTGTATTAGTTGTCCTGTGTTCCCAGTGCCTAACAGTACCTGGCATATAGTAGATGCTCATGAAACATCTGACTGATGACTTAGGTCATTCTTCTTTGGGCTTCTGGTTTTGATTTTGGCTAAAAAGTGATATAAAGGTGTTAGATTTTTCCCTTAATTAACTCAATGTGTGTCCATCTAGCTTCTGATTCCAGATTTCTAATTTTCCCCTATTTCCTCTCCTTCAATTTTTGCCAAGAAACTTCCTTCAGACCTACAACTATGTCCCTGGCCTCAGCCCTGCAATTTTTTTTGATCAGTACCCCTGAATTTTTCCTATCTGTTTTTTGTATTCTCATTGGCAATGTTCAGTTCAGTCGCTCAATCATGTCCGACTCTTTGCAACCCCATGAACCGCAGCATGCCAGGCCTCCCTATCCATCACCAGCTGCTGGAGTCTACCCAAACCCATGTCGACTGAGTCGGTGATGCCATCCAACCATCTCATCCTCTGTTGTCCCCTTCTCCTCCTGCCCTCAATCTTTCCCAGCATCAGGGTCTTTTCCAGTGAGTCAGTTCTTCATATCAGATGGCCAAAGTATTGGAGTTTCAGCTTCAACATCAGTCCTTCCAATGAACACCCAGGACTGATCTCCTTTAGGATGGACTGGTCAGACCTCCTTGCAGTCCAAGGGACTCTCAAGAGTTTTCTCCAACATCACAGTTCAAAAGCATCAATTCTTCTGTGCTCAGCTTTCTTTATAGTCCAACTCTCACATCCATACATGACCACAGGAAAAACCATAGCCTTGACTAGATGGACCTTTGTTGACAAATTAATGTCTCTGCTTTTTAATATGCTGTCTAGGTTGGTCATAACTTTCCTTCCAAGGAGTAGGCGTCTTTTAATTTCATGGTTGCAGTCTCCATCTGCAGTGATTTTGGAGCCCAGAAAAATAAAGTTAGCCACTGTTTCCACTGTTTCCCCATCTATTTGCCATGAAGTGATGGGACCAGCTGCCATGATCTTAGTTTTCAATGTTAAGCCATTGGCAAAGGCAGCATAGGATTTCACCATGTGGATGATTTATGTAACCATTCCCTATTGAGGAACACTGGTGGTGTTTCCAACTTTCTGATCCTGTGACAGATGCCACAATTAAGATCCTCAAGCATAAATTTTTCTACATCACTGATCATTTTCTCAGGGTAAATTTCTAGAATGGAACTAAGTCAAAGGGTATGAAAACTTTTTTAAGACTCAAGGTATATTTTGTCTGGTTTTATTCCATTATATTAAGCTTGCTTTTCATGCATAACTCAGTGTTCATGACAGTTACCATACTGACTCTCTACCTGTGCTTCACTTTTTCTGTATCAGCTCCTTCATCTGCCTGATTTCCTGGAATTTTTTTTTTTTTTGCCACTTTCTACTTGGCAACCAAGTTGCTTATTCCCATGTCTTGTTAGTCTTCTGATTGATTTGTTCAATGAATAAATATTTATTGAGCCCCTACTATGTGCCAGAAACTGTCCTTGTCAAAGTGAAGTAAACGGCTAACCAAATAATAAAAGAATATTGTAAGTGCTCTGAAGAATTTTAGAATGCTAGAACAATAAGAGAGAGAATAAACTCTCTCTCTTTAGATAGCTGTTAGCAAAAATCTGAAAACTAACAAGCAACTAACTAGTCAAGTACATGAAAAGATGATCCACATCGTTAGTCAGTAGGAAAGTGCAAATCAAAACCACAATGAGAAATCACTCCATAGCCTCCATGATGGCTACAATGAAAATAAATATGGGAAGGGGGATGGATAAAAAATGTTGCAAGGATTTGGAGAAATTGGAAACCTCACATACTGCTTGTGGAAATGCAAAAATGTTACAGCTGTGGTGGAAAACAGCTTGGCATTTCCTCAAAAAGTTAAACCTAGAGTTACCATGCGTGCATATGACCCATGCATACGACCCAGTGATTCAACTCTTAGGTATATACTAGAGAATTGAAAACATATATTCACACAAAACTTGTACATGGGTGTTCTTAGCAGCATTATTCATAGTTGCCAAAAAGTAAAAACAAGTCAAGTGTCCATCAACTGATGAATAGGAAAACAGATTATGATTTATCCATACAATGGAATACTCAGTTCAGTTCAGTTCAGTTCAGTCGTTCAGTCATGTCCAACTCCTGCTGCTGCTGCTAAGTCACTTCAGTCGTGTCCGACTCTGTGCAACCCCATAGACGGCAGCCCACCAGGCTCCCCCGTCCCTGGGATTCTCCAGGCAAGAACACTGGAGTGGGTTGCCATTTCCTTCTCCAATGCATGAAAGTGAAAAGTGAAAGTGAAGTTGCTCAGTCGTGTCCGACTCTTAGCGACCCCATGGACTGCAGCCCACCAGGCTCCTCCGTCTATGGGATTTTCCAGGCAGGAGTACTGGAGTGGGGTGCCATTGCCTTCTCCGACTCCTATTCAGCCATAAAAAGAATGAAGCACTGATACATGCTACAACATGGATAAACCTTGAAAACATCATGCAAAGTGAAAGAAGGCAGACTTAAAAGGCCACATAATGTGATTTCACTTATGTGAAATGTTCAGAAGAGGCAGATTTGTAAAGACAAAGTAGATTAGTGGTTGCTATAGGCTGGGGGAGGTGAAAATGGAGAGTGATTACTTTCCGTGGGCAAGGGGTTTTTCGGGAGATGATGAAATTGTTCTGGAAAGAGACGGTGGTGAGGGTTATACAACATTGTGAATATGCTTCAAAAAACCACCAAACTGTACACTTTGTGATGATTTAAATGGTAAATTTTACATTATGGATTTTTTTTTAATTTTCATAAGAAGTATAGTTGACTTACAATGTTGTGTTAATTTCAGGTGTAAAACAAAGTGAATCAATATATGTACACATATATCCACTCTTTTTTTTTTTGAAATTATTTTTTATTGAGGTAAAATTCACATGACATGAAATTCACCATTTTAAAGTATACAATTCAAATTGTTTTGAATTGTACAAAAAAGAAGCATGTAAATCATTTACAAGGAATGTGAGGGAAGATTACACTAACATGTAATATGTGGAAAAAATTTCAGTCTTCCTGTTGTCATTTTACTCACTTTTTAAGAGAAACTTTGATTTCTTTTATGAAAGATACTACAAAAGATTATACCAGGATCTTAATTTTGCTTACACGTGGTAAAAACTGTGAAGTTATAATACCTGTCCATTTGTAATTGCTTTATGCTGTTATGAAAGAAATGTTCTGTTAGAAACAAAAAGTGCAGAGAGGGTCACCATCAGTTAGAAATGGCACAGTAAGTTCAGAGAGAAGAGTTTTTCAGCACAGCTGAGCTGAGCATGGGTGATGTGGGAGAGTGAGGCAAATGGAAGGAACAGGAGTCAGTTGAATATCAGCACTCACAGGTGAGTACATGGGGACTGATACTGCCTTGGACTTTCTCCTCTTTAATATGCTTAACATTCCCAATGCTACACTTTCCATTATGGTCTCCTAATTAAGTCAGTTTCTTAGCACCCAAAGACCCTTCCTCTGGTATGTTCTGATGATCGACCCTATGCTTGGATCAGGAGGAACACAATGAAAAACAGGGTTATTCATCCTTCTACCCATCCCTCACACCGTCCAAGCAGGAAAGTACTGTTGAGCAACAACTATAGATGAGGCACATATCATTTAATAAATGGAGAAACAGAAAATGGAAAAATGGCTAGGTTGATGTCTAGGATGAAAAGTTGCAGCAGCAGCATCTGTGTGGAAATTCAATCACATGGCCAGGCAGAAAGGCTTCAAAAAGCAAACCTGACGAGGTTGGAATAGAGGCCTCCACTTAGGTCTCTAATTGCAAAGCTTATTCTCTAGAAGAGAAAAGATACCTGACAAGACTTTTATATTGTGTCAAGCTCTTCTAATATTTAAAGGAAATTAGGGAGAATTTGCATACTTCTTGGCAGGTGACCTCTGTCCTACATAATACATAGATATATTTTCCAAACTGAATAGGGCCATAATTTCCAATTATGGGTTTCTAAAGTGCAAAATTAATGCAGTATTTTAAGTGAATAATAGGACTACAGAGACTATGCAATCTGCAATTTCCTGCCTTAAATGTTCACTGTAGTTACTATTAATTGCTCGGTTATAACCTGTATAGAAGAAAAAAAATATATGCCAGTTCATTCAGCAATTGCTTTGATATGGCTCATGTTATTTGTTTCCTTTTTATTCTATGCAAGTTGTTTTTATCTCTCTGTTCCTCAATTTCTGCATCTGTAATATGGGGATGATAAATATAACTGAGTAATATGGTTGTTAAGATTACACAAGTTTCTAACGCATGTAAAAGGCTTAGAGAGCAATGGCTGGTACATGGCAAATGCTTAACAAAGGTTAACAATTATTATTAATATTATTATTCTTAAAATACATACAAATTAACAGTTTATATCTAACAAGAATATTTAATGCTTTTGGTAATACAATGCTATATTTTATTTTATTTTTTTGAATTTTAAATTTTATTTTATATTTAAACTTTACAAAATTGTATTAGTTTTGCCAAATATCAAAATGAATCCGCCACAGGTATACATGTGTTCCCCATCCAGAACCCTCCACCCTCCTCCCTCCCCATACCATCCCTCTGGGTCGTCCCAGTGCACTAGCCCCAAGCATCCAGTATCGTGCATCGAGCCTGGACTGGCAATGCTATTTTTTAAATTGTCATGTAGGGGATTCCATGGTGATCCAGTAGTTAGAAATCCACACTTCCACTGCAGGGGGCAGATGTTCAATCCCTGGTTGGGGAACTAAGATCCTGCATATCATGTGGCCAAAAATAAACAAACAAACAAAATTATCATGTAAAGACATATTCTTTTTCTTGGTCATTATCAAACTCTTTAGGGATAAAGAAAAATTTAGATATTCCAATTAATCAGATTTTTATGGTGAAAACTAAAACAACGAAGAGAATTGAGATGACTAAATACGAGTAAAGCACACAAAATTCTTGTGAGACTAACTTCTGATGAGAAATCTGTACTTTCCTCTAGGTCACGGACAACGTGGAAGAAGGTGAAAATAGAGGTATATTTACAGAGGACTATAAAAATACATTGTACATTGAGCCACGTAGAAATAACAGTGACTGAGATCTACACAACTACTCTCAAAGCAACAGAGGTGCATGTCGATGCATAATCATAACAGAGGCAAGCGGTGAGGTTTGGGTGGGCTTTATTATTTTCACAGGGAGGCAGCTATGGAATCATAAATTTGGTGAAATAGAAAAATTGAAAATGACGAGGAAAAGAAATCTAATATCTTTGGAGACAGCCCTACTCTAGTACAGACAGCATGGCGATAACAGCAGAATGATTTCAGGGGAGATGATCTTTAAAAGTTATCCTTACTGGAAAAGATGCTAAACATCACTACTCATTAGAGAAATGCAAATCAAAACCACAATGACATATTACCTCACAACTGTTAGAATGGCCATTATCCAAAAGGCTGGAAATAACAAGTGTTGGCAAGGATGTGGAGAAAAGGGGATCCTTGTGCACTGTTGGTGGGAATATAAATTGTGGTACAACCACCATGGGCTTCCCTCATAGCTCAGTCGGTAAAGAATCTGCCTGCAATGCAGGAGACCTGGGTTCGATTCCTGGGTCAGGAAGATCACCTGGAGAAGGAAATGGCAACTCACTCCAGTATTCTCACCTGGAAAACCCCAGGGACAGAGGAGCCTGGCAGGCTACAGACCATGGGATCACAAGAGTCGGATACGACTTAGCGACTAAACCACAGGCACCATGGAAAACAGTATGGAGTTTCCTCAAAAAACGAAAAATAGAACTGCTAAATGATCTGACAATCTTCTCCTGGGTATTCCCCCAAAGAAAATGAAAATGCTGACTTGAAAAAATATATCAACCTTATGTTCATTGCAGGAATCTAAGTGTTCATTGATGGATAAATGGGTGAAGATCGATCTCTCTCTCTCACACACAGAGGAATCCTACTCTGACGTGAAAAAGAATGAAATCTTGCAATTTGCAGCAGCACAGAAGAACCGAAGGCATTATGCTAAGAGGGTATTATGCTAAGTGAAATAAGTCAGACAGAGAAAGACAAATATCATATGGTCTCACTTATATATGGAATATAAAAAACAAATGAACAAAACTCCCCAAACTCATGCATCCAGAGAAATGAGTGATGCTTGTGGGGGGTGGGGTGTTGGGAGAGGGCAAAATGAGGGAAGGGGGTTGGGAGGTGCATACTTGCACCTGTGAAATGAATAAATCCTGGGTCGGGTGCAGGATAGTCATGATAGTCGATGACTTTGTTGGGCATGTTTGAAAGTTGCCAGTGGAGTGGATCTTGAAAGTTCTCATCACGAGGAGACAAAATACTTTTGTGTAATTTTTATGGTGACAAATGGTGACCAGAAAAATGGAAACCAGATCATTTTTCAGTGAATACAGTGTCAACTCATTACATTGTACACTGTGTGTCAATTATACCTCGATTTTTTAAAAAGTTAGCCTTCCTGTGCTTCAGTTTCCCGCCTAAAAATGAAAATTCTATGTATCTAGGGTTCTATGCAACGGCAATGGCACCCCACTCCAGTACTCTTGCCTGGAAAATCCCATGGACAGAGGAGCCTGGTGGGCTGCAGTCCATGGGGTCGCTAAGAGTCGGACACGACTGAGCAACTTCAGTTTCACTTTTCACTTTCATGCATTGGGGAAGGAAATGGCAACCCACTCCAGTGTTCTTGCCTGGAGAATCCCAGGGACGGGGGAGTCTGGTGGGCTGCTGTCTACAGGGTCGCACAGAGTCGGACACAACTGAAGCGACTTAGCAGCAGCATGCAATGGCAACATACTAGAATACATGCTGCTGCTGCTTCGTTGCTCAGTCATGTCCTCCTCTCTGTGGTCCATGGGCTGCAGCCCACCAGGTCCCCTGCCCGTGGAGTTTTCCAGGCAAGAGTACTGGAGTGCGGTGCCTTTTCCTACTCCCAGGGATCTTTTCGACCCAGGGATCTAATGAGTGTCTACTGCATTGGCAGGTGGATTCTTTACCACTAGTGCCACCTGGGAAGGCCTATAAAATGAAAATTAAATGGAAGCAATTTTACTCTACCTTATTAAGTTAGAAAAATAGAAGGAGTAAACACTAAGTTCCTTAAAAGATATATTTTATAAATTTAATGATCAAATTTCCATACTGTCATGTATTTGATATTGTCAAGTACTTACACTTCCAGTTTCATTTTGGAATCATTTTGTTTATTTTCAATGAGACTTTTTTTGTATTTGTTGGTTGAAACTGAGTAAAATGTGTATGTTAATTTGGGGAGAATTGACAGAGTTATTTTTTTAAGTTTTTCTTATTTTTTGGTTGTGCTGGGTCTTTGCTGCTCAGGCTTCTCTCTGGTTGCAGTGTGCACGTTGAGAAAGCTCTCATCAGTTCTCACTATGGCATGTGGAATCTTCCCAGACCAGGGATCAAACCCATGTCCCCTGAATTGGCAGGCAGATTCTTAATCACTGGATCACCACGGAAGTCTGGAAAGCTATTTTTTTAAGGTTGATTTTATAACCATCGGTTTACTGAATTCTCTCATTCTTTCCAACAGTATTTCAGTTGCCTCTCTTGGAGTTTCTCGCTACAAATACATAGCAACTGCAAGAAAGAGGGAGAAAACAATATTTCTTCTTTTCAAATAATCAAACTCATTTTTTCATTTATGTCTTTCATTGGCTATAACTAGCAGAACAACAGATAGGATACACACCTTACACAGTCTCAGATTTTTAAATGAATGTTAGTTGTTGATTTCAAATAGAAAAGATTGTATCACATGAGAGAAGATCCCTTTTATTTTTTTCTTTACTAGTGGTATTCTAGTTTCGTACTTATCAGAATTCCTCTTACCAAAAGTTGTTTCCATAAAGCCACACATAACTCATTTTGAATTAATATACATTAAATTTAACATGAAATTAAGTGATGCTTACTCCTTGGAAGGAAAGTTACGACCAACCTAGATAGCATATTCAAAAGCAGAGACATTACTTTGCCAACAAAGGTTCGTCTAGTCAAGGCTATGGTTTTTCCTGTGGTCATGTATGGATGTGAGTTGGACTGTGAAGAAGGCTGAGCGCCAAAGAGTTGATGCTTTTGAACTGTGGTGTTGGAGAAGACTCCTGAGAGTCCCTTGGACTGCAAGGAGATCCAACCAGTCCATTCTAAAGGAGATCAGCCCT
>NW_011494889.1:7275794-7277960 GCF_000754665.1 Bison bison bison | reverse complement strand
AGGAGATCAGCCCTGGGATTTCTTTGGAAGGAATGATGCTAAAGCTGAAACTCTAGTACTTTGGCCACCTCATGTGAAGAGTTGACTCATTGGAAAAGACTCTGATGCTGGGAGGGATTGGGGGCAAGAGGAGAAGGGGACGACAGAGGATGAGATGGCTGAATGGCATCACTGACTTGATGGACGTGAGTCTGAGTGAACTCTGGGAGTTGGTGATGGACAGGGAGGCCTGGCGTGCTGGGATTCATGGGTTCACAAAGAGTCAGACATGACTGAGCGACTGATCTGATCTGATCTGATACTTAACATGTTGTTCCTTTAGTCACTAAGTCATGTCTGACTCTTTTGTAGTCCCATGGACTTTAGCCCTCCAGGGTCCTCTGTCTATGAGATTTCCCAGACAAGAATACTGGAGTGGATTGCCATTTCCTTCTCCAGGGGTCTTCCTAACCCAGAGATAGCACTTAGTTTTCCTTCATCGGCAGGTGGATTCTTTAATCACTGAACCACAAGGAAGCCCCATATTTAATATATATTACTGAAGAAGCAACAGTTAGAACTAGACATGGAACAATGGACTGGTTCAAAATTGGGAAAGCAATATGTCAAGGTTGTATACTGTTGCCCTGCTTATTTAACTTAAATGCAGAGTACATCATGCAGAATGCTGTGCTGGATGAAGCACAAGCTGGAATCAAGATTGCTGGGAGAAATATCAATAACCTGAGATATGCAGATGACACCACCCTTATGGCAGAAAGCGAAGAAGAACTAAAGAGCCTCTTGATGAAAATGAAAGAGGAGAGTGAAAAATCTGGCTTAAAACTCAACATTCAGAAAACTAAGATCATGGCATTAGGTCCTATCACTTCATGGCAAATAAATGGAGAAACAATGGAAACAGTGAGAGACTTTGTTTTCTTGGGCTCCAAAATCACTGCAGATGGTGATTGCAGCTATGAAATTAAAAGATGCTTGCTCCTTGGAAGAAAAGCTATGACATACCTAGACAGCATATTAAAAAGCAAAGACATTACTTAGCCTGCTGCTGCTGCTGCTAAGTCGCTTCAGTCGTGTCCGACTCTGTGCGACACTGTAGACGGCAGCCCACCAGACTCCCCCATCCCTGGGATTCTCCAGGCAAGAACACCGGAGTGGGTTGCCATTTCCTTCTCCAATGCATGAAAGTGAAAAGTGAAAATGAGGTCGTTCAGTCATGTGCGACTCTTAGGGACCCCATGGACTGCAGCCTACCAGGCTCCTCCGTCCATGGGATTTTGCAGGCAAGAGTACTGGAGTGGGGTGCCATTGCCTTCTCCATTACTTAGCCTACAAATGTCCATTTAGACAAAGCTATGGTTTTTCCAGTAGTCATGTACAGATGTGAGAGTTGGGCCATAAAGAAGGCTGAGTGCCAAAAAATTGATGCTTCTGAACAGCAGTATTGGAGAAGACTCTTGAGAGTCCTTTGGACTGCAAGGAGATCAAACCAGTCAATCCTAAAGGAAATCAGTCCTGAATATTCATTGAAGGGACTGATGATGAGTCTGAAACTCCAATACTTTGGCCATCTGATATGAAGAACTGACTCACTGGAAAAGACCCTGATGCTGGGAAAGATTGAAGGCAGGAGGAGAAGGGGACGACAGAGGATGAGATGGTTGGATGGCATCACTGATTCAATGGACATGAGTTTGAGCAAGCTTCAGGAGACAGTGAAGGACAGGGAAGCCTGGTGTGCTGCAGTCCATGGGGTCGCAAAGAGTCAGACATAACTGAGCTACTGAACAAAATCATAATTTGCATAATTGTTAGGATCTGAAAATACAAATCCCCCTTTTAATACATATGGTGAATATTAAATTCAGGAAAAAAAGCATTATACATAAGTGTCACATATGAGGCATTTTATTATTAATAGATGCTTCAGAGTAGTTTCTCAAGAGGGGTTCAAAATTCACTTGTGGTACTCATTTGAAGGACAAATTAAAGAACTGTACCCCAGATCCATTAAAAGGGAATTTATGGAGCTGGAGGCTTAGGAAGTTGAATTTTCAGTAAGATCACCTGGTGACTCTTACATACCTTCCAGTTTAAAACCCTGCCACAGAGAATAAAAGAACAAGCAAAACATACAGGAAAACAAATAGAGAGGGGGAGTGTATT
>NW_011494889.1:7270350-7275694 GCF_000754665.1 Bison bison bison | reverse complement strand
TTGAGCTTATCATCACAGAGTGGCAAAGCTCATTTCATCATGCTGTAGTGAATCAACTGGCTGTGAGCCCGATGAGACCGTTCAGCCTCTGCCTACTCCAGGCACTGTTTGTCTAGGCTTAATTCTGACCATTTCCTTTAAATCATTGATTTTTCCAACAGTGCTATAGAGGCTCCAATACGGAAACACAGAGGAGGGTAAACTGCTGGAACTCTCTTTTTCAACTTCAAGCAGAGAAGCTCCACTTTTATCTGTTACATGTTTTAGAGTTTTGAACAATAGTTTAAGAGTTTGCAAATGACTGATTTACACCCTTCAGCAACATCTTAATTTTACTATAAAGTTAGATCATTTACTGTTGCTGCATATGATTAAAACAAAAAGGCTCCATTTGAGCAAGTTTGACACAGTCCCTTTTCTGTTTTTCTTTATGTTTTTGTCTCAAAAAATTAAATCTCTTCTTTATCAGGGGCTGTGATTTTTGCATATAATGTGTTACATGCTTCTATAAATCTGAGGACATGCTATAGCTGTTTATTATTACTGAGTTTCCCTGGTGGCTCAGATGGTAAAGAATCTGCCTGCAATACAGGAGACCTGGGTCCAGTCCCTGGGTCAGGAAGATCCCCTGGAGAAGGGAATGGGTATCCACTCCAGTATTCTTGCCTAGAGAATTCCCTGGACAGAGGAGCCTGGCAGGCTAGAGTTCATGGGGTCACAGAGTCAGATACAACTGAGCGACTAACATACTTTACTATTATTACTATTATTAATCAGAAATTTATATAAGTTTTGAAAAGGGAGAGAAAAATAATAAAATAAATAAGGGATAATTCATGTAGGCTCTGCCCCAGTGAACTGGGCCCAAGACTAAGACAGGAGCTGTGGTTTCTGGCCAGAGCACTCATCACTTTCTGTTGGTTTTGGTGAATGTCCTCACACACCTCTGAGTCTCAATTCCTTCTTCAGTAAATGAAAGATGCTGGAATGAGATTGCCAAGCTTCTTTTCAGCCCGAAAAGTCGATCACTTCTTTGTATGTCAAAGAATTCAACATATTTAGATTAGTGCACACTGCTGTACTTTAGGCTCTCTGCTATACACAAGAAAAAATTTCTGGTTAATTATTAGGCATAGAAACTCCAATACTTTGGCCACCTGATGTGAAGAGCTGACTCATTTGAAAAGACCTTGATGCTGGGAAAGATTGAGGGCAGGAGGAGAAGGGGACGACAGAGGATGAGATGGTTGGATGGCATCACCGACTCAATGGACATGGGTTTGGGTGGACTCGGAGTTGGTGATGGACAGGGAGGCCTGGCGTGCTGCGGTTCATGGGGTTGCAAAGAGTCAGACACGACTGAGCTGAACTGAACTGAATGTCTGCTATGCATTGAGACTAATTTATTCTAAAATTGACTGCATGCATGCTAAGTCATTTCAGTTGTATCCAACTGTGTACAAGCCTATGGACACTAGCCTGCCAGGCTCCTCTGTCCATGGGATTCTCCAGGCAGGGGATCTTCCTAACTCAGGGATCGAACCCACATCTCTTGTTTCCTGCATGGGCAGGTGTGTTCTTTACCACTAGCACCACCTGGGAAGCCCCCTAAAATTAATTAATTCACCACAATAAGTACTTCTGTGTAATTAAAAGCAAGGACCCTAAGATAATCATTATGCTCACTCTTCTGTTTAAACATAAGCATGTAAATTAACTTCCTATCTTCCATTAAGGTAACCAGTTCATCAGGACAAGGCTGCCACATTAAGTCAAGGCTAGTACGTCAGTTCTCCTCTTTAGGCTTTGCTTCTCTTTACATTAGTTTTTCAAGGCAAGTTGTTTTCCCAGGTAGCACTTTGCTTTCCTCCTACAGTCTCTGAAGAGCTGAATTCTTTACATGGTTTCTTTTCAGTTGTGTTCCATGATATTTCACTAGATCTCGCTACTTAGAAATGAATTAAGTAAAATCATGAACCTTTCATCTATTTAGCAAATACTCTCTGGACACACCGTGCAATCTTAGCAGTGCAGAGGACATTGAAGCAAGGAAGAAGAGGGGATAGCCATGACCTGGAGAAGCTCACAGCCTTCTTTTTTTGGCTGCACTGTGCTGCATGTGGGATCTTAGTTCCCTGGCCAGGAATTGAACCTGCATTCCCTAAGTGCAGACTCTTAACCACAGGACCACTAGGGAATTCCCAGCTCACAGCTTTTCTCAATGTAGAAAGTAGAAACCATATCCAGTATATGGACCCCATGATAAAGAAGATCCCTAACAAATGATCATTTTGACTTTTCAAACAAAAATTCCTTACCAACAGTTGTATGTGAAATACATATTTGAAAACTTAACAGTATGGTATTGGTCTGAAAGGGAGCCCTAGTAATATTTCTTTGTGGAGGCTGAAATAAATTCAAATATAAGATAATGAATAGATGGAAGAATTAATATTTTGGTATAAGCATCACTAAAAAGCTGTAAAGGCGAGAGCATGGAAATGGCAACTGCTACACATAATAACTGTATTTTCGCTCCCCCCTCCACCCTACTGTTGAGTTTTGTAAAAGAGAACTACTGGGGATAGGCATCTTAGAGAAAGGGGAAAAAAAGGTAGATACAGCATACAGGAAGAATTTTTATCTTACCTTTCCCTTCGTCCCAGTTTACTTTTTGCCTAGTGATTGTAGCATAGACACTGTTCCCAGGAGCCTGGGTCCCACAGGGTTGGGTAAAGCATCAATAACATACTTTAAACAATTCTTCACAGTCAGACTTCCACATTGCATTTGGATGTGCCATGCTCTTTGTAAGCCCCTACTCATTCTATGTATACACACGGTTCTCTTCACTTTGCTGTTCCTTCCCTGTGTTAATGAGATATTGATACTGTGTTTTGCAGGGTTTATCCCCACCTCACAGCTCCCTCACTTCTCTGAATTAAAGTTAGACGCTGCTGCAATGTTCTTTGGTTCCTGCTTTGCTGGGAAAGCTTTCAGAGGCAATATCTGTGATCATGGGTGTATTAAATGTCAGGCTTGAAATAATCATTCTGGCCTGGGCTGATCGTAAATGAGGGGACTTCTTTACTCTTCTTCCCGTGCAAGGATGATTCCTTTCAGATTCAACACAAGTCAAATGAGCTCAGACTCAGCTTGAATGTGTATCGCACTCTGCCTCCCTCGCTACCCCCGAAAAATAGAATTCACAGAACCTAAGCCGAATACTACCATTAAGAGGAAATTGCATTCGCCACATTTCCAAGAGAATAGCAAAGAAAACCAAGATAAATGCCAGGATACATCTTGGATCTTTTCTAACCGATGTGTCAGGTTGTGGCAGAACTTAGAAGAGCAGGAAAAGATGTCATTTCTGCTCTTCAGGATGAAATTAACTTTTTTTCAAAGTTATTTTAAAGTATCATTTAATTATTTCTTGGTGCATCTGAAAGTGAAAGTAAATTAAAGAATCCACTAGGCTTTGAAACTTTCCTATATATTAAAAACTTTTATAGTGACTCTCATGTAAGCATCTAGCGATCTTTTTTGTATTGTAATTTAATTCCTTGTGACTCATTCTTTTCATGTGATCTCTGAAATAAAATATCAGCGTTCTTGAGCACAAAGTGGAGTACTAAATAACGCTAAATATACATGATGGTAGGCACTGCCGGCCAGCTGGTCACGTTTAAGAATTGTAGTTTTCCCAGTATACGTAACTAAGTTATCTGTGAAAATGATAGCCGAATTTGCAGGTTCTTATTCAGGAATACGGAATTTGATACTGGAAAATAGGAGGAAGCCTACGGCGGTTGGGTTTTTGCAGTCCGGATCAAAAACATGAACAGGCTCAAAGAAATAATGAGGCAGGCAGCCCGAGCGATGGCCCTGCGTTCCCCGGGAACTGCACCGCGCGACCCAGGGGACAGGCACGCACCCTCCTGACCGCATCTCCGCCCGCAGGCCGCTCCCGCAGCTCCCGGCGCGCACCCACGTCCGCCCCCCTCCGGAGTCCCTGGGCTGCAGAACTCGCCCCAGGCCTGTGGCTTTTCAGAAACACAGTTTCATTTCTCCCTTCACACGGACGGGGATTCTTGACAGATAATTTGGCTGTCAGATGCCAGCTTGCCTATATAACATCATCTTCTTGAACACGATAACAATATATTTTAAAGGCATGGCACGTGTGAACAAAAGTTCATCTCACAGATCCGGGCTAAAAGATAGTGCATGCACATCCCGAAGTCTAAAAGTCCCCTCTGCTCTGCAATTTTGACTTGTCACAGGAGGAGCCACATCTCAGGAATGTAATCGTTCTGAAACTGTGGGGGCTGTATTTCCTTACTGGAGCAGTTTAGGGTACCCACATTAAGAGGTACCCAGTTTGACTTGTGCTGTATGATTTTTGGTGGGTTTCATTTAATATTTGTTCATTTGGGGAAAAATAAATATGAAGAGTACAAACTACCTAAGGTAGTAGTCACCAAAAGAGGCTTGATCGGATTCGAATTTTTGGACATGATTACTTCACAGACACTGTATCATATCAAGGGCACATAATCCCTGGTGGCTTTTCTTTTTGTGATGACAGTATTCGTTGACAGAAACTATCAGCCTGGTATGTTCATAATAAATTTTCCCACCAGCTCTCCACCTATGGTTTTAGCAACCCTTGATAACCGTTTCTTAGATACTTTATTCATTAGGGGCTGCAAAATGGCAATATTTTAATTACATCATTCCTTCTTCATTTATTGGCAGGATCTCTTCTCAGTAATTGATTACCCCGAGATACAGTTCATACAGGAAAGGCAAAATAAGTGCTTGACTCCTTTATCTATCCATTTTTTGGAAATAAAGAGTTGCTTCCTTCACGTCCTTCAAAGGTTACCAGTGAGTCTATTTTTGGAGAGTTGCTATGAAGCTGTGGATATTATTGTACTTGATGCATCTCAATGTGCTGCAGTTATTTATTTACTTATTTATTTGATGCTCAAAATATCCCATTTCCTGCCAGTGCTCTTGTGTCTGTCTGGCACCACTCTAGACATCTTTGACAGCTTTCTTGCTTCCGGGACAACAGGATGTTCCAAGGGTCAGAGGAAGATATTAAACAACATCATAGGGAAGCAGTCAACAACATTTAGAATGAGAAACTCTCCAGGACAAACTATTTGGTTTCTTCAACAATAAATTGCAAGAGGGAAAGGAAGGAGGGCGTGAAACCCATAGACGGGAAGAGACTGGAAAAACCAGATAAATGCAATTTCTGGACCTTGTTTGCATCCTAATTAAAAAAAAAAAAAAGCTGTAAAAGAGATAATCAGCAAGAACCTACTGTATA
>NW_011494889.1:7220213-7270250 GCF_000754665.1 Bison bison bison | reverse complement strand
CAATATTCTGTAATACAACATGGGAAAAAGTATGAAAAAGAACAGATGTGTGCCTGGGCTTCCCTGGTGGTTCAGATGGTAAAGAATCTACCTTCAGTAAAGGAGATCTGGGTTTGGTCCCTGGGCCGGGAAGATCCCCTAGAGAAGGGAATGGCTACCTACTCCAGTATTCTTTCCTGGAAAATTCCATGGAAAGAGGGGCCTGGCGGGCTACAGTCCATGGGGCGCAAAAAGTCAGACACGACTGAGCAATTTTCCTATACAGATCTACTTCTAATAAAATCACTTTGCTGTACACCCGAAACTAACAAAGCATTGTAAATCAACTATGCTCCTTACATTTTAAAAATAGCTGTAAAAGATAATGAATGAGAAAAAATCAAGGAAAAATTAATGCTGGTTGGTGTTCTGGTGGTACTAAGGAGTTGGCATTAAAACGTTAAGATGTGGTAGTATGATTGTATGTTAAAAAATACTGTTTTAGAGATATATATAAAAGTATTTATGGGTAAAATTTTGCAATATCTGAAATTTATTTCAAAAGGATCTAGTTGGAGAGGAAAGTAGGTATGATATAGGGAACATAGATGTAGTATAGATGGAGTATGTTTGGCCATGTGTTGATAACCGTTGAAGCTGGGTGATGAGTATATGATGAGGCCCTGTGTTATTCTCTCTGGTTTTATATGTTTGAAAATTGCATAATAAAAAATTTAAAATTTATTTTAAAATAGAAACCCCCCAGAAGGAAGCTGAAGAGGAACTGGTGATGGTAGAACGACACCAACTCCATAAATAAAGTCTTGCCTAATTCAGAAATGTGCTAACCACCTGCCAGCTGCAGTATCAGAATAAGAGGAGACCTGGTGACTAAGCAAGCCGACTGATGCTCTCTTGTGTTAATGAGGTGTGCCCCAGGCCTGTGCTCAGTGCTTTGTGTGTGTTTAGCTCACCTCGTCCTCACAATAGCTTCATGAGACTGATGGTGTTATTAAAATACCTATTTTACAAATGGAAAACCTGAGGTTCAAAGGGACTGCTCCCGTGATAAGCAGAGATAGGCTTCAAACCGTTTGGTCTGGCTCTAGAACCCATATTACTAACAGCGACATAAATAGCTCTTAATAGAAGCCGGGCCTGTTCAAAGTGTTTCGCTTCTATTCATTCAATGTTCACAGTAATAACCCTCTGAAGAAGACCCTTCCAATAGACCCTTTTCACAAGTGAGAAGATTGTGCTTTAACAGGTGAAGTAACTGCAAAGTCGCACAGCAGACCTGGAGCCTCTGCTCCCTCTCACACCCTTAGCTGCCCGTCTACACTGTGCAGGGGTCCTTCCTTCCTGGTTTAAGAAGCCTCTGTTGAGTACATTCAAGAGCCTGTCTCTGTCAAAAGTGCTGGGTTATAGGGATGAACTTTTCTCTTTTTTTTTTGCCTTCCAGTAGCTTCCTGTCTTCTAGTCCCTGAGTCTCTGGGGAGCTACTTAGAAGATGATGGGGCTACAACTGAGAAGCTCATGCTACCTGTGGATACTTCATTGCCTGAAGTTGAGTTAGGAAGAGAACTGAACCGTCTCCCCAAGAAGGCTTCTCCTGAACCCGAGAGTGTCTGAGGCGAGGCTCTGAAGGAAGCTGCTTGTGAATCCCATCACTTCACGCTAAGTGCCTCCACTGCTGGGGGCACCTGTCCCTGGTTCCCAGGGACACCGTGCTCATTCCCACCTTAGAATCTTCTCTTGCTGGGCTCTGTTCCCAGCTTATTCATCTCTGCTTTGGTTCTCAGTAACCTCCCTACTCTGAAATCTCAATGCCCTTATTGGTTGTGCTGATCAATTTTGTACTTAATTATATACACCCCTCAATTGTTACCTAAGAGTTTCACTGTGTGTGTCTTGCCTCTTTGCTTCAGTTGTAAATATCTGGCAGTCAAAGAATAGGTCTTACGCTGCACTGATACTCCCTCAACAAACCCCAAACCATGGAGTGGTGCTCACTAAACACGATTATAGGAAAGTCTTACCACTGAACAGTGTATGTTAGATGGCAGCACGCGTGAGATGGTCAAGAACACAAGCTCTGCCTCTTACCATTGGTGTGCCTCAAGGCAAATTATTTACATCTTTTATGTCTATTTTCCTCTCTGTAAAATGGATGTAGATAACAGTTTCTACTTCATGCATGTAGAGTACTTAGCAAAGTGCCTAGTAACAAATTGTTAATACAATAGCAGCTAGTATTTTTACTATTACTGCTAACTGCCTAGCAAAATAAGGTTTCATTTATTTATTTACTTATATTTAGCCTGTGCTGGGTCTTTGCTGTGGTGTAGGCGCTTCATTGCCGTGTGCAAACTCTCTAATTGCAGAACACAGGTTTAGTTGCCCCTCTGTATGTAGGATCTCAGTTTTCTGACCAGGGATCAAACCCACATCCCCTGCATTGGAAGGCGAATTCTTAACCACTGGACCACGAGGGAAGCCCCAGTAAGCTTTTATTGACCAACCAGAGCATTTTTTTCCTACATATGAAATCAGATTAAATCAGAGATTGCATAATATGCATGATTTAGTTGGCTCAGGAGCCTATGGGGTATAGTGGAAAATCAATGATCACTAAATTCTTCTTGGAATTGGACCAGAAACCAAATTTCTCCTCTGATACTGGCCATAAAATCTTGGCTTTTATGAGCCTTGGTTTGTTCCTATGAAAAGTGGAATTAATAATAGGTAGTTCACTAGGTTGGGCTTCCCAGGTAGCTCAGATGGTAAAGAATCTGCCTGCAGTGCAGAAGACCTGGGTTCAATCTCTGGGTCAGGAAAATACCCTGGAGGAGGAAATGGCAACCCACTCCAGTATTCTTCTTGCCTGGAGAATTCCTTGGACAATGGAGCCTGGTGGGCTACAGTCTATGGGGTCACAAACAGTCAGACATGACTGAGCAACTTTCACTTCACTTCAGTCTATTAGGTTGCTGTATGGTTCAGAAAAATGAATATAAAGCATCTAGCCCAGAATGTTATACAAAATGGATCTTAAAGAAACCATTCCATTTAACATCATCAAGCCTGTAGTGGTTCTCTCTACAGAGATTATGTCGGCTTAGTAGATGAGGCCTTTGTGGTTGTTTTCTTTTCTTTTTTCCTTTTACCACGAGTGATCTTAGTTCCCCGACCAGGGACTGAACCTCTGCCTCCTGCAGTGGAAGCATGGAGTCTTAACCACTGGACTACCAGGGAAGTTCCCCATTTGTAATTGTTTATGATTGATTTAGCGACCTCTCTTTTTTAGGAAGTTCTAGATCTCTAGACCAACTGCAACACTTCAGTGCCTCTGAATCCCTGCTATTCAACTATACCCTTTTCTGTTATGTGCTCCCAGGAGTATATATACTTGGTACATTCAGTTCAGTTCAGTCGCTCAGTCGTGTCTGACTCTGCGACCCCATGAACCGTAGCACGCCAGGCCTCCCTGTCCATCACCAACTCCCAGAGTTCACTCAAACTCATGTCCATCAAGTCGGTGATGCCATCCAGCCATCTCATCCTCTGTCGTCCTCTTTTCCTCCTGCCCCCAATCCCTCGCAGCATCAGAGTCTTTTCCAATGAGTCAACTCTTCGCATGAGGTGGCCAAAGTACTGGAGTTTCAGCTTTAGCATCATTCCTTCCAAAGAACACCCAGGGCTGATCTCCTTTAGAATGGACTGGTTGGATCTCCTTGCAGTCCAACTTGGTACATACTAGGAACTTAATGAATTTATATTGAATGACTCAGGAACCTACTTTTTTTACAGATGCATATAGACCATCCTGGGGCTTCCCTGGTAGGTCAGCTGGTAAAGAATCCACCTACAATGTGGGAGACCAGGGTTTGATCCCTGGGTTGGGAAGATCCCCTGGAGGAGGGCATAGCAACCCTCTCCAGAATTCTTGTCTGGAGAACCCCATGGACAGAGGAGCCTGACGGGCTATGGTCCATGGGGTTGCAAAGAGTTGGACGTGACTGAACAACAAAGTACAGCATAGACCATCGCTCTTCTGTTAACACACTCTTCCCAGTTTATCAGCCTCTCAATCTACTGTTGACTGATCTCATCTATTACATTTTGGTGCTTCTTCACGTTGTCCCAAGGATGACCTTCACTCTAGGTCTTCTTTTTTCCATCCACCAGTAAGATTTTTAGATCAAACAGGAAAGAGGCTATCTCAGGTTGGGTAAGTGATGTTTTTGAAGAGATTCAGGAATGCCAAGTGAATAATGCTTGAGGGGAACCAAGAATACAAGGTGGAAAAAAATGCAGAGATAAGATAAATAGGGCGGGTGGAGAGAGGTTGTGGAGAGACTTAATGGTCAGGCCAAAGAATCTAACTTGACATATCTGGCAGTTGGAAAAGCCAAAAGGTTGTTTATATAAGTTATGATAATCTTTTTTTTTGGCTGTGCATATCTTAGTTCCCCGACCAAGGGTTGTACCCATGCCCCCTTGCACTGGGAGCTCAGAGCCTTAACCACTGGACTGCCAGGCCCCCAGCTCTTGCTCCATTACCTTCTCTCCATCTTCCCAGTACAGTCCCATCATAATTTTTTGTTAAATCAGTATTTGTGATTTATATTGTTACAATCATTTATATTGTATAAATACAGTTCACAACTAATTAAATTTTCTTTGCTACACAGTTTTTCCTAGTGTTAGTTATTGGCTCGTTGTTTTATTTACTTAATTGCTGTGTACTGACCACTAATTGAGCCCCAGATGCTTCATTAAAGATGTAAGCTGATCGAATACATAAATAACCTATTGGATTTTTCTCAACTTGCTGACTTAGCAACTAAACAACAACAATGGATATGGAGCTCTTAGCAATATCTCTGACAAAAAACAACTAGTGAAAATGATCTTTGTATATGTGTCACAGGTATCATCCACTTAGAAACTTTGTTTTCATTCTAGCTTTCTAGTGACCTTTGCTATGAAAGGAATTTGTGTACAATTGCTGAGTGCCCTCTAAGTCACTTGAGTTGGGTCCAACTCTTCAGGACCCTGTGGACTGTAGCCCATCAGGCTCCTCTGTCCATGGGATTCTCCAGGCAAGAATACTGGAGTGAGTTGCCATGCCTTCCTCCAGGGGATCTTCCCAACCCAGGGATTGAAACTGCATCTCATATTTCTTGCATTGGCAGGTGGGTTCTTTACCAGTAGCACCACCCAGAAGCCCATGCTAAGTTACCAAAAAATTTTCAAATTCTTTATTTTCACTTGATCCTCAAAATGACCATAGAATTAGACTGATTTTGAAACCTGGCTGTAGCGCTTACTGGCTGTGTGCAAGTTTCGTGCGTGCTTGATCAGTTGCTCAACCTGTCCACTCTTTGCGACCCCATGGACTGTAGCCCGGCAGGTTCCTCTGTCCATGGGATTTCCCAGCCAAGAATACTGGAGTGGGTTGCCATTTCCTTCTCCAGGGGATCCTCCCAACCTGGGGATCAAACCTGCATCTCCTGCATTGGCAGGCGGGTTCTTTACCACTGCACCATCTATGTGCAAGTTATCTAATTTCTTTTCTCATTTTTTTCCAAAGAAGTTTGCGATAGTTTTAAGGATTAAATGAGATAATTTCCAAATATCAATATATATATGTTAGCTATTGTTATTGAGGTAAAGCGTTATTAATCTATTTGCTGATTAGACAAAACAAAACAAAGAAATTAAGTTGCATGCTCTGTTGGCAAAGTGTGTAAGGCCAGAAAGTGAAAGTGAATCCAGTCGTGTCTGACTCTTTGTGACCCCCATGGACTCTACAGTCCCTGGAATTCTCCAGGCCAGAATACTGGAGTGGGTAGCCCTTCCCTTTTCTAGGGGATCTTTTCAACCCAGGGATCAAACCCAGGTCTCCCACATTACAGGCTGATTCTTTACCAACTGAGCCACAAGGGAAGCCTGGGCTTAAAACTCATCACGGACTGAATCACAGTGTGAGTATCAGAGGAGACTTTGATTTATACTCACGTTCACTGCTACACCCTAGTGCCTAAAGTAATATCTGGTAAATAATAGGCACTCATACATGTGATGAATAAATCAATATAAACACACAGTTTCAGGCATGGAAATGGTGTCCAAAATTTGGTTAAATAAATTGATTTTTCAAATAGGAAACTGAGGCCCAGACACTTTTAAGTGAACCTTGGACACGTTTTTTGTTTTGTTTCCTTGTGTCTGCAAAGTGCTTTTCGAAACAAAAATTAAAGTAGTTGCCAACTCAGGCCTGGCCATCTATGAATAGAAAACTCAATTTAGAGGCTTAAAGAGGATAGAGGTTTATTTCTTGCTCATGTGAGAGAAAAACTAATGGTGAGCAACTCAAGGTGGTTACTCCAGAGTCAGGAAGATCGTAGACACATGTCCTTCTGCTCTACCATTCTTAGCACATGGCTTCCATCATGTGTTACACACACACACACACACAGGCTTACACACATATTTGGCTACGCCAAGTGGCTTGTATCCTAGTTCCCCCACAAAGGGTCAAACCTGGGCCCCAGAAGTGAAAGTGCCAAGTCCTAACCACTGGACCACCAGGGAATTCCCTTCACCTTCTATGAAGTGTTATGGTTTAAAAAAAAAACAAAAAAAAAATTGGCTTCTGGGGCTCCAGCCATTGCATTCTGTCAGGAAGGAGGAAGATGAGGAAAAAGGGGGCGCTTTCCAGCCCAGCTGGCCCAGGAGATTACCTGGACTTTCCATACAACTTCCCTTTTTAATCTCATCCACCCAAGGAGAAAAAGAAGATGGAGAACGCATTTTTTTTTAATCTGATGGACTTGCTGCCTGGGTTTAAGCAGGGTTCTTTTTATAAGGAAAATAGAGGGGAATCGATATTGGGTAGAAATTTTCTATCAGTTGTCAATACTTTTAAAAATCAGAAAATTTTACATAGAAATTTGGATTTCTCTTGTAAAAATCAGAAGATGGAGCTGAGTTATAGGTCAGAGAGAAAAGCAGATTTGGCTGGACTAGAAGAGAGACTGGATGACGTGGAGGAGGCTCATGAAGGCTAGATTGAGGAGAAAGGAGGGAATAGAAATTCCAGAACATGAGGCGTGATTTGGAGTTTGGTGTTTTGGTCTGATAAAAGTGGTGTTTTGAGAGGATTCATCTAGTAATAATGTTGAGAATGGGATAAATGGGAATGGTAAGAATTGGAAGAGAGTTATTGCAGAGATCCAGGCATGAAGTGATGAGAATAGTACCAGCAATACCAACAGAGCTATGCTGCAAGCTACAGACATAATTTAAAATGTCCTATTGGCCATATTCTAAAAAGGAAAAAAGAATTCACGTGACACTGACTTTCATAATAGATTTCACTTATCCAGTATCTCTGAAATGTTATCATTTGGAGATGTAATCCATCTAAGTTGTCAATGAGCTGTTTTACATCCTTTGCTTGTGTATTGTCATTGAAATCCAGTGTATATTTTGCACTTACAGCACATCTCAATTCAGATGTTAATTTTTCATCAGAAATATTTGGTCTGTATTTAGACTGCACACAATTTGTAGCTGAAAAAGTACATTCACATACCCAAGTGATCCCAAATGTACTTAATTTTCCTAATAACTGGAGTATCTATTTTCAAATTTATGCTAATTAAAGTTTAAATGAAGTTAAAAGTTCAGTTCCTTGACCACACTCACTTCAAGAGCTCAGTAGCCACAGGTGGGCCATGGCTTCCATATAGGACAGCCACATCCGAGATGGAGAATGAAGACAGGGACAAAGGCCCAAGTCAGAGACACACAGCTCATAAAAGCTACTCATCAGATGAAGCGCTTCTGATAAGACCCATATGAGCCCTGTCCTACAAAAGCACTAAACTTAGCATTTTTCATATTCCCTAGACTTGCCAGATCATTTTACATCTCCTGTCCCTTCACCCAAAAATGCTTTCCCCCTTCTTTTTTGATCTGAAAAAAATGCCTATTTATCTTTCAAGTCTCCATTCAGAGGTCATCTCTGTGAAATCTACCCCAGGTCTCTCAGACCGTTAGTTGCCCCATCTTTTTTGTTGTTGTTTGTTTTGCTTTTAAATTTACTGAGCATAGCAAAAGATGTATTCCCTTTTTTATCATTTAATGAGCAATTATCTGTACGTACATGATCATAACTCATTACAGCATAAATTAATATTGCCATTGCATTAATATTAAATATTAATATTAAAAGAACTCATCTTGTTAACATTAAAATTTTTTTCTTTAAATTTTGTATTGAGATATAGCCGATTAACAATGTTGTGATAGTTCCAGGTGAATAGTGAAGGGACTCAGCCATATATGCTGCTGCTGCTGCTAAGTCACTTCAGTCGTGTCCAACTCTGTGCGACCCCATAGATGGCAGCCCACCAGGCTCCCCCGTCCCTGGGATTCTCCAGGCAAGAATACTGGAGTGGGTTGCCATTTCCTTCTCCAATGCATGAAAGTGAAAAGTGAAAGTGAAGTCGCTCAGTCGTGTCCGACCCTCAGTGACCCCATGGACTGCAGCCTTCCAGGATCCTCCGTCCATGGGATTTTCCAGGCAAGAGTACTGGAATGGGGTGCCATTGCCTATACATATATCCAATTCTCTCCCAAACTGCTCTCCCATCCAGGCTTGGCAAGTAGATTCTTATATACTGTACCACTAGGAAAGTGGTATTTTTTTCACATTTTCATAGATCTGTCCATTCTGAAGGAGATCAGCCCTGGGATTTCTTTGGAAGGAATGATGCTAAAGCTGAAACTCCAGTACTTTGGCCACCTCATGCGAAGAGTTGACTCATTGGAAAAGACTCTGATGCTGGGAGGGATTGGGGGCAAGAGGAGAAGGGGACAACAGAGGATGAGATGGCTGGATGGCATCACTGACTCGATGGACGTGAGTCTGAGTGAACTCCAGGAATTGGTAATGGACAGGGAGGCCTGGCGTGCTGCGATTCATGGGGTCGCAAAGAGTCGGACACGACTGAGTGACTGATCTGATCTGATCTGATCTGATTTCATAGATCTGTAATTTTCTTGAGATAAAGAACCATTCTAGTTGTCTCTGAATCCCTAGTACACAGCTCAGGATCATATAGGTTCTTAATAAAAGGTTATTGAATGAAGATGACCTTCAGTTTAGCCTGGAACTTGCTTCTCTATTGGCACTTTAGTCTGCTACATTTTAAAAGGGTATGCTCAGCTCTCTTAATTCAATTTTTGCTTTGTCTATTTGAATTTCAATGGACATGTTCTTTCCAAATAGCATAGTTCAAGAATGACTTCTACCTTTATGCTTCCATACATAAAATTGGCCTGATGCAAGCTTGTATAAAAGTTTCCTCTTTTTTAGACTTAACCTCAGTTCATGCTGCTACACTAAATAATGCATTTGAAATTAATGTGTGTCTTTTTGACTGTTACCTTTTATGTGGACAAATCCCAGCATATAACAGTTCTTGAATGACAATCACAAGAACTTCTCAAAATGTGCAAGGTACTCATTTTGGTGTAACCTACTTGAGCAAGGGGCTGTAAAACAGCCTGACAGCGTGACAAGGCACATCTCCACCTCCCAGGTAATAAAGGATGGATTCCATTAGGCACTTTTAACTTAGGCACAATCAACTTCACCATGATGAAGTGACTGACCTTCAGTGCAGCCAAATCCACATTGCCATGCTTTAGATGGTGGGAAACAGAGTGAGCCTTAGATGATCTCAACTGGTAGGGAGGCAGTTTGGCCACATCTATTAAAATTTTAAGTGTGCATTCCTTTGACCCTCCAAATTCTACTTCTGAGAATTTATTATACAGAAATACTTACATAAATAGGTATAATCTTCATGAATGGAATTAGTGCCCTCAATTAGTGCCCTTATCAAAGAGGGTCCTTCCATCATGTTAGGACACAGTGAGAAGATAGCTGTTGATGAACCAGTAAGTCAACCCTCACCAGTCACTGACTCTACTGGTATCTTGACCTTGGACTTCCCAGCCTCTCAAACTGTAAGAAATAAATGTTTGCTGTTTATAAGCCAATATATATATATATTTGCATAAATACATAAATATGTGTGGGAAGGGGTGACTTTTGTATTTGTATTGTAAGTTGTTATTTTGAATATTTGAAACAGCCTCCACAGCAATTGGTATCAGATTGCTGTGGTTAATAAAACAAATCAAGTAAAATATGTTATACCCATACTATGGAATACAATGCAGCTGTCGCAAAAAATAAGATCTAGATGGATAGATACATAGATAATTTTTTTTTTAACATGTAAAGGTACTCAGGATTTATTGCTGGATAAAAAGAGCAAGTAATGGAACATGATTTATTAAAATAAATGTGCACATTTATCTTTAGGATATTACAATGGGAAAGCATGAGTTTTCCAACATTAATTTCATTATTGTTTGAAGTTTGTTCAGAGTACCATATTTTTTATTTTAAAAGGTTTTTTAAACATAAAGACTACAAGAAAAGTAAAGAAACAAGAAAATTGGCTTCCCTAGTGGTCCAGCAGTTAAGAATCCACGTGGTGATGCAGGGGATAAGATCCCTGGTCCAGGAAGATCCCACATGCTGAAGGGCAACTAAGCCCATGAGCCACAACTACTGAAGCGCAGGTGCCTAGAGCCGTGATCTGCAACAAGAGAAGCCACCGCAATGAGAAGCTGGTGCCCACGACAAACAGTAGCTTCTGATCACCGCAACTAGAGGAAGCCCGCTTGCAGCAATGAAGACCCAGCGCAACCGAAAAAAACAAAAAAAAATTTTTTTAAGAAAGAAACAAGAAAATGCCTCAACAGCAGAAAGTTCAAGCTTCATATAAAACAGTAGTTCTGAACAATGCCTTGTAGGAAACAATAGCAGCTCTAATGACATGGTCACATATGTATGAAGTGAAGTGAAGTTGCTCAGTTGTGTCCGACTCTTTGCGACCTGGACTGTAGCCAACCGGGTTCCTCCGTCCATGGGATTTTCCAGGCAAGAATACTGGAGTGGGTTGCCATTTCCTTCTCCAGGGGAACTTCCTGACCCAGGGATTGAACCCGGGTTTCCCACATTGTAGGCAGACGCTTTACTGTCTGAGCCACAATTTATTTTTTTAGTACACCTAGGACCTAAATATTTATTTATTTATTTACTTACTTTTTGGCCTTGCCACTTGGCACGTGGTATCTTAGTTCCCGTGTCAAACCCTTACCCTGGCCACTGTAAGCTCAGAGTCCTAACCAGTGGACAGCCAGTGAGGTCCCACGACATAGTCATCCTATTCTCTCTTCTGATTTAGAAGCTTTTGTACCCTGCTTTAGTCGCATGTCCGTACTCATTTTCTCAGATTCAGTTTCTAACACCTTCTCTCTGGTTCATAATCAAAGTTCCTCCAGATAAATGATCTGATCAGGTTGACCAATCAGTAAGCAATCTGGATTAGTCCTATTGGGTAGGGTTCTTATGCCAGGCCACTTCATGGACTTACATTCTCCCTTTATGGCTCACTGGCTTTGGCTAGAGCAGTCTCGTGGTCAGTGAGACCAAGGTTAGAGGGTTATATGGCACAAAGCAAGGTCGCATGCCCAAAGAACACCCATGTGTTTGAAGAAGAATACAAGCAACCACACACGTGGAGTGTTACATGGACCATCCACTGTACACTCCTTTTGGTTTTAAACAACTAATGAGAGAGAAATACTAAACAGAATCAATGATCATAGTTGTTGCTCTGTCATTAAGAAAGCCACCCAAGAACCCTTTTAAAGACATCCTTCTAAGTGGAGAGAAAGTTCGTCTTCACTGTGTTTCCAGGAGGGTCAGTTTGTTTCCCTGGACCGCTAGTTTGCACTGTACATGCATGCTTAAGATCAAAAGATTCCATTTCAAAAGCAACTTTCTTTCACTACTTGAAGCTTTCTTTTCTTTGAAAGATTAATGGACTGATAAAGAAAAGGAAAAAAAAAACTACTGCTAATGTTTTTGAAGGCATGACATAAGTCACAGTGTTTGTAGGGATGACAATGTAGCTAAAATCTTTATAGAATCTGGGATTCATGTAATTCTGTACTCTTGAAGTATTTCAAAGCCAAGTCTGGGCACTTATTTTTAAACCTTAAAAGGCAGGTCATTCAAACCCTCCAGAAAAAGGGAAAGAAAGCAAAAGAATAGGTATATCCCCAAAGAATGTAGAGATGAACATTTTCTTTATCCTCTTTAATTTAAAAATAGACATCTTCAGACCATTAGGAATATTGTTAGTCTTTTCTTGATGGCAAAAGGGCCATCTGTCTTTGAGAACCCATATAAGATGCATATGTGTTTACAATACTTCCCAGAAGGTAACATCCCTATTTCCTGTGGAAGGTAGTGGCAATACAGGAGGAAAGCTATGGCGTCATTCATTTTTCTACACCTTAAAACAGGAAGACAAATTTGCCAAGGTATATCTGGTCAAACTGTTGGGTCAATGAAGTTTTATTATTATGCAAAGTCTGTCATGTCTTTTAGTCTCAGAGTACCCCTCATAGTGTCTAATATGATCTTATATGAGGATTTCAATGTATATTAAGCAAATGGCTATTGAATATCTATCTTGTGCCAAGCACAGTCTTAGGCACCGGGATGCCAAAGTAAGTAAGATGCATTTCCTACCCTAAAGTTACTCATATCTAGCAGGGAAAGCAGCCTTGTTAACAACCAATTATAATGCAGCGTATATGTGCTCATTAGGGACTTGTGCAACTGTCCACCTAAACCAGTTGAGAGGGGTTACCTTGGGATTCTCTGGTGGCTCAGATGGTAAAAAAAAAAATCTGCCTGCAATGCAGGAGACTGGGTTTTGATTCCTGGGTTGGGAAGATCCCCTGGAGAAGGGAATAGCTACCCACTCCAGTATTCTTGCCTGAGAATTCCAGGGACAGAGGAGCCCGGCATGCTACAGTCTACAGGGTCGTAAAGAGGCAGACATCACTGGATGACATTAACACATACCTGTACCTTGTTTCATTAACCCCTCTGAAATTGAGATACATCTTACAAATGGTGGTGTCTCACAATTATTATTGGTAGGTTTCTTTTTCCCCTTAATCACACACAAAACAATGGTGCATCTTACAATCAATGGCATCTTCAGTAAAATACACTGGGTGTGTCCTTGGGTCACATAGATGAGAGAAGGTGATTCTTGAGCTGGGTCTGTGAAGAATGAGTGGGGTTTTCACTAGGGGGAAAAGCAATATGCAAAAGCAATAGGGCAAAATCCACTGACTAAGCTTTAGAGTGGGAAGATCTAAGTCCTAACTCCTGAGACTTTGGGCTAGTTGTTGTGTAACAGTGGGAGTGTTGTGAAGACAACAAATAACAGCTACCCGCCATTCAGTATGTGCTGTGTGTCTGGCAACGTTCTAAAGGCTTTAAGTGTATTAACTCATTTGGTCCTCAAAACAAGCCTAGGAGATAAGACACTATTATTAACTTCTTTTTAAAGAGCAGAAACCTGTAGAGGTTAAATAAACTGCACACGTTTACACAGCAAATAAGTGGTGGATTAAAACCCAATCACTGACATGAAGCTCTCAAATGAGTGTTTATCAGAAAGCCTCTCTCAGGGAAAGATAATGTGTTATACAACTGTTAGTTGTTATTTACTGCAAGGAAGAGGATTTTTCAGGTCAACGGGACAATCTGAGCACAAATGTCATCGTAGTTTAAAGCATTCAGACTTTAAACGGGGAGAGAAAAGGTTGGTATGAGCTGGGGTATCACTCAGACCAGATCAGATCAGTCGCTCAGTCGTGTCCAACTCTTTGTGACCCCATGAATCGCAGCACGCCAGGCATCCCTGTCCATCACCAACTTCCGGAGTTCACTCAGACTCATGTCCATCGAGTCAGTGATGCCATCCAGCCATCTCATCCTCTGTCGTCCCCTTCTCCTCCTGCCCCCAATCCATCCCAGCATCAGAGTCTTTTCCAATGAGTCAACTCTTTGCATGAGGTGGCCAAAGTACTGGAGTTTCAGCTAGACAGGAAGAAACAAAGTTATATTGATGTCAGATGATAAAGTACATTGTAGAGTATTTTGGCTTTTGGAATTTATCTATAGGCTATAGAGAAGTGTTTAATATTTTTGAGCTGGAATGTGATTCAATTATATCTGTCATTTAGAAAGATGATGCGGGGAACATGACGTGTTATTTAGAAGGCAGTGGGGAAGATGGATTTCAGTGGAGCAGGACTGCAGGCAGGACTTCCCTGGTGGCTCAGACAGTAAAGAATCTGCCTGCAATGCAGGAGACACAAGTTCAATCCCAGGTCGGGAAGATCCCCTGAAGGAGGAAATGGCAACCCACTGAAGCACTGTTGCCTGGAAAATCCTATGGACAGAGGAACCTGCCGGGCTACAGTCCATGGGGTCGCAAAGAGTTGGACATTACTTAGTGATTAGTCAACAACAAGGACTAAAGGCGGGGAGACCACTTAGCAGGCAGGCCAGACAATGAAGGCCCGAACTTGGGCTGCAGTAGTTCAGATGAAAAGTAGAGAGGGTGAGTAACATTTAGATAGAGATCCTAGTCAACTCAGTTGAAGACAAGATTACATGTCCTCAAACAGGTCATGGGAGGTATGGACACATGTAATCAGACAGTAGGCAGAACAGAGGAGGGTTTTGCCATCCAAGGTACTGCCAGGTAAACCTGGCGGATTCACCAAGTTGTCCCACAGAGATTGCTTATTTTTGTTTTGTTTTGGTTTGGTTCTTGATTTTATATGCAGAGTGTGTGTTAAGTTGCTCATGTCTAACTCTTTGCAACCCTATGGACTGCAGCCCGTTAGGCTCCTCTCTCCATGGGATTCTCCAGGCTAGAATACTGGAGTGGGTTGCTGTGCCCTCCTCCAGGAGATCTTCCCAACCCAGGAATCAAACCCACATCTCTTATGTCTCCTGCATTGGCAGGTGGGCTCTTTACTATTAGCAGCACCTGAGAAGCCCTCTGAAACCACAGAGCTATCTACAAAAGCAGGTTTCTGCTCAGGACACTCCTGGCTGCAGAAGCAGACACACACCTGGGCATACCACCTCTGCACATAGCTCCAAGGCCACTCATGTGTGGGTACTTGATCCCTGCTCCATGGGGGACCAGCCTGACCAGCTTCCATGGGCAGACCTGGAGAACATTGCGGGAGGGGAGTCTCCTGGGGAGAGGACGTGTATCCTGACCAAGCAGGCCCAAGTTCAAGGCTTCCTGGCCTAGAGCCATCTCTCCAAAACTGTGGGTCCCTCTGAGTGCCCACCTGGCACCTCCACCTGTTGCCTTCCTCAGTAGACACAAGAACCAGCTTTCTAGGAAGTCTTGATGCAAACAGCCACTCGGGGTGATGAGAAGGGAAGCCCCCAGCAGCCAAGCAGTGGGAGGCAGTGTGGACTGGAAATGGGTGGGCCCAGGTTTTCTGAATTGAGTGTGGGGGCCACATGGCTGCCACCCAGACTCAGAAAGCCAAGACCTCATGGCAGCGGCCTTGTGGGCACACAGTGCACTCTGCTCCTCAATAGAGTAGTCATAGTGATCTTGTGGCTATTAGGGTGACCTGGAAATAGTGGAGTAGAGTGGCCTATGTTGGTGGCAAAGACTTCATTTTCCAGAGGAGTCTGGCAAGGGGAGATTCCTCTGATAATCAATAGTAATTGAGTTTTTGTTGTGCCTAGAACACTCCAGTACTCTTGCCTGGAAAATCCCATGGACGGAGGAGCCTGGTAGGCTGCAGTCCATGGGGTCGCTAAGAGTCAGACACGACTGAGCGACTTCACTTTCACTTTTCACTTTCATGCATTGGAGAAGGAAATGGCAACCCACTCCAGCGTTCTTGCCTGCAGAATCCCAGGGACGGCGGAGCCTAGTGGGCTGCTGTCTATGGGTCGCACAGGGTCGGACATGACTGAAGCCACTTAGCAGCAGCAGCAGCAGAACACTAGGGTAGAGACTAAACAACTAAGGAGATAGATAAGCTCCTTTGGTCAGCTGAGAGGTCAGAAAGTGAACAGCTGAAAAAGTACTTTGAATAGCATATCAAAAATCTGAATGAGCAACACAGCACAAACTGAATGGAGAGAAGCAGCTGCCTGTGCCACGTGTGGCCATGGTATGCACTTTGGCTCGCTTAAGCTGAATGGAAGCTTAAGTGACCTTAGTTGGAAGCACTGGGTACCCCAGGTAGGTTGCTGCAAGAGTAGTTTGAGGCTGAATCAGATACCAGACATCTGCCTCAACTACCTCTATTTCAATTAAAAAAAAAAAAATCTATCCTCCTAATCCTTTAAAAAATGTTTTTTTAATTTTATTTATTTATTTATTTTTGATTGTGCTGGGTCTTCACCGCTATGTGTGGGCTTTCCCTAGTCGCAGCGAGTGGGGGCTACTCTCTAGTTGCGGTGCATGGGCTTCTCATTTCGGTGGCTTCTCTTGTTGCAGAGCACAGGCTCTAGGTTGCATGGGCTCACTACTTACAGCACGTGGGCTTAGTATATTTCAGTTTTTATAATACAAAGATTCTGTGGCAAAATAAAAGGTAGAGGGAAACGATCTCACCAAGACTCTCTGAATTTGGGAGAGTAATATTTACAGCTGTATGATCCTATCCATTACATTCTGGGCCACCACCCCACGAGCCAATGCTGGTTCTTCATTAAACTAGAGAGCCCTTCCTCCACCATCTCACTCCCTCTTCCTTGCATTAAATAATAACTAACATTTGTGTAGTCAACCTTCATATATATGGTCAAATGATCTCTAACAAGGGTGCCAAGCCCACTCATGGAGAAACGATTGTTTCGTCAACAAATGATGCTGGGAAACTGGATATCCATTTGCAAAAGAATGTAATTGGACCATTATCTTATATATATACAAAATTTAGCTCAAAATGGATTAAAGACCCAAAATTAAACTCCTCAAAGGAAATACAGGAGACTATGACATTGGATTTGGCAATGATTTCTTCGTTATGACATAAGCCCAGGAAACAAAAGCAAAAACAGACAAATTGAACTACATCAAACTTCAAGACTCTTGTGCATTAAAGAACACAGTCAGGGGCTGGTCACAGTGATTGAGAATCTGCCTTGCAATGCAAGGAACATGGGTTTCATCCCTGGTCCTGGAAGATCCCACATGCCGCAGAGCAACCAAGCCCTTGTGCTACAAATACTGAGCCAGTGCTCTAAGGCCTGGGAGCCACAATTACTGAGTCCACATGCCTAGAGCCTGCACTCTGCAACAAGAAAAGTTCTAGTTCACTGCAGCGAGAGAAAGATCGTGCAGAGCAATGAAGACTCAGCTCAGACAAAAATATATAAATAGATAAATAAATAAATCGTAAAAAAAAAAAGAACACAATCAATAGAGTGAAAAGGCAACTAGCAGAATGGGAGAGAAAATTTGTAAATCATATATCAGATAAGGGGTTAATATCCAGAATATATAAAGAACTACAACTTAACAAAAAAATCAAATCAATTTAAAAATGGGCAAAGGGCTCATTTCCCCAAAGACAGTATACAAATGACCAACAGGTATATGAAAGATGGTTAAAATCACTAATCATCAGAGAATGCAAATCAAAGCCATAGTGAGATATCATCTCACACCCACTATGTTGGCTGCTATTTAAAAAAACCCAGAAAATTATAAGTTTTGGCAAGGATGTGGAAAAGCTGGATCCTCGTGCAGCATTGGGACTGTAAAATGGTACAACTGCCTTGGAAAAGAGTATGACGGTTCCTCAAAAAATTACAAATAGAGCGACTATATGATCCAGCAAACTCCTTTCTGGGTATATACCTAGAAAAATTGAAGTGGGCATCTCAAGGAGATATTGCACAGACACGTAGATACCAATGTTATTCACAATAACCGGGAGGTAGAAGCAGCCCAATGTCCACTGATGAATGAATGGATAAACAATATGTGGTATGAACATACATAGCATAGTATCCAGTCTTAAAAAAGGAAGGAAGCCTTGTCATGTGTTTTAACATGGATGAATCTTGAGGACATGACACGAAGCAAAATATACCAGTCTCAGCATATAACTCCATTTATATGAGGTATCTGAAGCAGTAAAATTCATAGAAGCAAAAAGGACAATGGCAGTTACCAGGGGCTGGAGGGAGGGGAAAATGGGGAATTGTTGTTTAGTGGGAACAGACTTTGTTTTGCAAGGTGAAAAATTTCTGGAGAGCTGTTTCACAGCACTGTGAATATACTTAACACTACTGAATTGTACCCTTAACATGATTAAGATGGTAAATTTCTTTAAAAAGAGACATAGTCTGGCTTTTTACCTTTCTTAATGCACCCATGGTTCTTTAAGATATACCTCCTTACAGGCACAATGTCACTTTCTTTGCACACAGTCGAGATGTACACGATTATCAATGCACAGGCACAATCTGAGATACTTTAAGGTAAAATCTGTTTAGAGCTAGGAAGATAGGCTGCTGCCTTTTTTTTTCTTTTCATTCATTTATTACACATCTGACATCTTTTTTTGTATCCTAATCTTTAAATAACATCACACTCAAAAGGGAAGGAATATGCAGGGTGTGAACACCTGGAGGAGGAGGAGACATTCAGGGTCACCTTAGAGGCCATGTAACAGGCTAGTGGACTATTGTTATAAAGGTACAGCTCTACAGCTCTTACGCTTACCATGTTCTTTACTATAGCTTTTATTAGGTATTTTAAATTACTATTCTATGTGTTACTTCTCATTCTACAGCTGAGTGTGTCATGTAATGTGTTCAGGGTCACACAGGAATAACCATGATCAGATCTCACAGGTCTGAAACTGTTAGGCATTCTATCCTACTGCTACTGCTACTGCTAAGTCACTTCAGTCGTGTCCGACTCTGTGCAACCCCAGAGACAGCAGCCCACCAGGCTCCCCTGTCCCTGGGATTCTCTAGGAAGAACAATGGAGTGGGTTTCCATTTCCTTCTCCAATGCATGAAAGTGAAAAGAGAAAGTGAAGTCACACAGTCGTGTCCAACTCCTAGTGACCCCATGGACTGCAGCCCACCAGGCCCCTCCATCGATGGGATTTTCCAGGCAAGAGTACTGGAGTGGGTTGCCATTGCCTTCTCACTGTATCCTATGGGGTATCTTTTTTTTTATTACAATAAATGCAAATCATCTTCTTATTTAACAGCTGTGGAAAATCAAAGGTGTGCTTTATGGCACTACATCAATAACAGGCTTTGGAGAAATTTTTTTTTTTAATTTTTTTATTTGTAAATGTACTCTTCTTATGTCACAATTAGTTTATTTGAATTAGAATCCAAATAAGATGTACACATTATATGTGGTTGTTATAGCTCCTAATTTTCTTTTCTTCTAGAGTGATCTTCCCTTGTTCTTACCGATTTTTTTAATGTCATTGACTTATGGAAGATACTGGTTTAGTTGTCCTATACAATGTCCCATATGTTGGATTTGCCTATTTGCCTGGGCTTCCCTGGTGGCTCAAATGGTAAAGAATCCACCTGCAATGCAGGAGACCTTGGTTCAATCCCTAGGTCGGGAAGATCCTCTGGAGAAGAAAATGGCAACACACTCCAGTATTCTTTCCTGGAGAATTCCATGGGCAGAGGAGCCTGGGCTACGGTCCACGGGCTTGCAAAAAGTCAGACACAAATGAACAACGAACACACTTCCTACTGGTGTCATTTAACTCATTCTTTCGTTATCTGCCTCATTTCCTGTAAATGAAAGCTAGCTCAACAAACTTGATCAGATTCAGTTTCAGTTTCTTGGGTAAGACTATTTCAGAGGTGGTACAGCCATTAGTGATTTAATATGTTTCTACAAAATCAAGCGATGCTGGACTATTTCAGGAAGGATTTGGAATCTTTCCTAAAGATAAGAGTCCCCAAATGCATCCACTAGCTTCAGATTTTTTTTCTGCTCCTTGCTAACTCTTGCCAGCACTGATTACCTATTTTTGTCTTGGTCTAAAGCAAGATATATGAATCTGAATGTCTAGCAGAACATGGGACATTTGCTAAGAAAGAGTAGGTATGTATCCTTCTGGTTTTGATAAGCAACAGACATTAACTCTGCCTAACTTATTTAAAGTACCACATTAAAAGGATATAGGATGTAACCCGGTGTACGAGACAGCAAAAGATACACTGATGTATAGAACAGTCTTACGGACTCTGTGGGAGAGGGACAGGGTGGGAAGATTTGGGAGAATGGCAATGAAACATGTAAAATATCATGTAGGAAACGAGTTGCCAGTCCAGGTTCGATGCACGATGCTGGATGCTTGGGGCTGGTGCACTGGGACGGCCCAGGGGGATGGTGTGGGGAGGGAGGAGGGAGGAGGGTTTGGGATGGGGAGCACATGTATATCTGTGGCGGATTCATTTTGATATTTGGCAAAACTAATACAATTATGTAAAGTTTAAAAATAAAATAAAATTAGAAAAAATAAATAAATAAAAGGATATAGGATGGATTCTAGAATTTGTAGGAAGGCTGGAGAACCAGGCTCAGAAAAGGGACAGAAATGCCAGGAAGCTAGGCAGAAGTACCCCAAAACCAAGGTCACCCCACAGAAATCTGCTTCCACCACCAGCATCAGATACTCCTGCCAACTGCTGTCCCTAGACCCTGCTCAATGAATGAACTCTAAATCATCCCTTTGTCTTTGTGTTATTTGTTCAAGGTTAAGAGTTCCAGGCAGGAGAAAGTAATGTGTTATTTGGCTCACATGTGTATAACTTGCTCCCAGAGGGTTGGAACAGGGACTATCTAGACCCTTTGGGGTCCGCAGTAGGACACCTTTTCTACCCTTAAGACTCATAAAATGGAATATCAATACTAACAGAGAGGGGGTTTGGAAGCTGTGTAGCCAATACCTGACAAATATCCATTGCACAGGATTAATTAGATTAATGGTTGGACCTGTTTAAAGGATAGATGAATAAGAATCACTGAGGGGAGGGGAGGTTTTCAGACAAAATTGCAATCAAGCTTTTAGGCTAAACACCTACATCTGATGATCTCTCATGGTTCTCAAATATTATCATGCACTAGAATCAGCTGGAGAGCTTGTTAAACCACTGAATACTGGACCCACCTCCAGAGTTTCTGATCCTGTAGATCTGAGGTAGAGTTTTATATTCCTGATGAGACCCCAGGTAACACTGGTGGTGTTAGTTTTGGGTCTATACCCTGAGAATCACTAATTTAGGCTCCAGGTCAACAACTCTTCTATACTCTTGCTGAGAAATGTCAAAAAATTACAGCTGCAGATGTATAGGTGGATGAGATAACCTCTGAGGATTCTTCAAACATGTGAGTCTATGGTCCAATAACATCCTATAAATACAATTTATTTTTCAGGTTCTCAAAGATAGCTATCATGCTTCCCCAACTTATTTTTCTCTAAAAGTCCCTAATACCATCACTATTCTTTTTGTGTCACAGGATTTAATTCTGTTCATCACCCTAGTCACTTTCCTATGGATTCTTTTCAGATCTCTATTGTTCCCGTTAAGAAGACAGACCCAGAGCTTGAAACATATTCAAGATGGGATCTGACTATTGTAGAGCAACCACAAGAAATACCCACCTTGTTCCCCAATTGCCTATTAATTTCATTCAGTAGCCATATCATATTATTAGCCTTATTATAAAGTTGTTATTCATGAAAAGTACAAACATTCCTCCCTCCTTCTTTCTTTCCTTCCTTCCTTTTCTACTCTTCTTTTCTATCACACTTCAAGTCTTAATGCCCGTATCTTCTCATCGTAAAATTGGTTATAGACGTCTAAGTTTAGGAACTTCCTGGTGGTCCAGTGGCTAAAATTCCATGTTACCAGTGCAGGGGGCCCAGGTTCAATGCCCGTTTGGAGAACCAGATCCCACATGCCGCAACCAAGGGCATGCGTGCTGGAGCCAAGAGTTTGAATGCTGCAGCTGAAGATCCTGCATGGCACAATTAAGGCTCAGCACAGCCAAACAATTAAACGAATATTTTTTAAAAGCCTAAGTTTAGGATTTAACATTTATCCTTATTAAATTTAATTGTTTTAGCCTTAACCTATCAAATTTACCTGTCATGGCACTCTAATTTTAAATGTCCTGTTTGATATAATTATTGTGACTTGTAATCTTGTGAGAGCTAAAGATATGATTAAGATAATCCTCCTTCACTCATACATTTATCAATAGGTATTTATATACCCTACAATACTACAGTCACTGCTCTCGTCCTAAACATGAATAAAACATTGATCAGAACAGCACCAAGGATGGAGCCCTACTGCACCTACTCCCAGAAATACTTAGGCTGCTAATCAACAGTCTGAAGGATATGGTTATTTTATTCATTATCACCTCACCTAAATCTATTTTGGGGGCTTCCTAGGTAGCTCATTGGTAAAGAACCCACCTGCAGGAGATGTAATTTGGTCCCTGGGTCAGGAAGATCCTCTGGAGGAGGAAATGGCAACCCACTCCAGTATTCTTGCCTGGGAAATCTTAGGGACAGAGAAGCCTGGCAAGCTACAGTTCATGGAGTCGGACATGACTTAGTGGCTAAACAACAACAAAATGTATTTTCACCTAGTTTCCCTGACTCTTAATATTTCGCTTGCAAATGTGTCTTCAGGCTTCTGGCACTTGCCTTGATGAAATGAGACCCATACTGTCATTCCTTTTCTAGGCTGAGAGATTCTGTGTTTCAAACAACATTTTGGGTCATGTCTTGGGTCCTTAGAGCTAGAGGGGCACCTAGGTTTGCACTTGCAGCCGATGGCAAGTCACCTCAGTTCTCAGAGTCTCAGTTTCTTCATTTCCAAAAAGGACAGAAACTACAATCTTACAAGGTTGTTATGAGGATTTTTGTTGTTGTTTGGTTCCTAAGTTGTGTCTGACTCTTTGCAACCCCATGGACTGCAGCAGGCCAGCCTTCTCTGTGCTTCACTATCTCCCAGAGCTTGCTCAAACTCATGTCCACTGAGTCAGTGATGTCATCCCACCATCTTATCCTCTGTCGCCCCCTTCTTGCTCTCAGTCTTTCCCAGTATCAGGGTCTTTTCCAATGAATTGGCTTTTGACATCAGGTGGCCAAAGTATTGGAGCTTCAGCTTCAGCATCAGTCCTTCCAATGAATATCCAGGGTTTATTTCCATTAGGACTGACTGGTTTGATCTCCTTGTAGTCCAATGGACTCTCAAGAGTCTTCTCTAACACCCCAGTTCAAAAGCATCAATTCTTCAGGGCTCAGCTTTCTTTATGGTTCAACTCTTACATATGTACATGATTACTGGAAAAACGATAGCTTTGATTAGACAGACCTTTGTTGGCAAAGTGATATTTCTGCTTTTTAATTCACTGTCCAGGTTTGTCATAGCTATTCTTCCAAGGAGCAAGTGTCTTCTAATTTTCGTGGCTGCAGTCACTGACTGCAGTGATTTTGGAGCCCAAGAAAATGAAATCTGACACTGTTTCACATTTTCCCCATCTATTTGCCATGAAGTGATAGGACCGGATGCCATGATCTTAGTTTTTTGAATGTTAAGTTTTAAGCCAGCTTTCTCACTCTCCTCTTTCACCTTCATTAAGAGGCTCTTTAGTTCCTCTTCACTTTCTGCCTTTAAAGTGGTATCATCTGCATATATGAGGTTGTTGATATTTCTCCTGGAAACCTTGATTCCAGCTTGTGCTTCATCCAGCCCCTTATTTTGCACAATGTAGTCTGCATCCAACATCAGTTTCAGCCTTCTCCAGACCCCCTTCCCAGCCACTCCAGCATGGCCTTTGCCTCAACCCCTGGCTGAATGCTGACCCGACAGCCAGTGAAGGTTTAAATGCTCAGCGAGGACCAGCAGTGGGATGGTCAGGGCACCGGGCATGTCATCCAGCTATGCTGAGTAGCTGAAGGGCATGTCCCTGTTAGTTAGGGCCTGACAAAATGTGGTCCACTGGAAAAGGGAATGACAAACCACTTCAGGATTCTTGCCTTGAGAACCCCATAAACGATTATGAGGATTAGATATAATATATTTAATATGTCCAGTACATTCTATTTTTTAAACTTGCCATATAAAAAAAATAGTAAGGAGACCAGGATTCCCAGTGAGGAGAAACTAGATTTTTTTCAAATCCTGTATAAATTGATGGAAAGCTTTGACTCAGGAATTTGAAAATCAGAGTTAAACAGAATACACAAAAACGATCATCAAATAATCTTAAAATATTTTATTATAAACTTTAATAAACTAGTTTTCTATTTAGTTAAAATATAAATATTGCCATTTTTGGTTATTTCCTTCATAATCTGTAGCAAAGTTTACTTTATTATCATTATTGTATTAATATTTAATAAAAAATAGTTTCCCACAGAAAATAAAAATTGCTTATTTTCTCTGTGCTTCCTAGGTAGAATAAGGATTTTGTATAGACTTCCAGAAGGATTATATGCTGGGACTCTTTGGGGGTTACTCAAAAAGGAAGGTAAAAAGACATAAATAAAAAATATATATTTGCATCTGCTTTTTAAAAAATAGAAACAAAAAACTGGTAACTGTATTTAGGGAAGGACATTAGGTGAGTGGAGGACAGGGAGAGAGGGAGACTGCTTTTTCACTATTAAAGCCTTCGTACCTTTTGAATTTTGTACCATGTGCGTATATTAGTGATTCAAAAAAATAGTTTCCTTTTTAAGCAGTGGAAAAAGAATTTTAAATTACACTATCCTTTTCACTGAAAGCTTCTTTTTATAAAATTTCAAAGCTTTGATAACAAAAAAGCCAAACTAAATTCTCTGAAAAGTCTCACTCAAGTCTGATAAGGCGTGTGTGCCTCCTTAGTCACTTCAGTTGTGTCCAACCCTGCAACCCTATGGACTGTAGCCCACCAGGCTTCTCTGTCCATAAGACTCTCCAGGCAAGAATACTGGAGTGGGTTGCCATGCCCTCCTCCAGGGGATCTTCCTGACCCAGGGATCAAACCTGGGTCTCCTGTGTCTCCTGCACTGCCAGAAGATTTTTTATGCTCAGCCACCAGGAAAGCCCAAATCTGTTAATATATATAAGTTAAACAAGTTAAATGAATCGTGTTAAAACCTATTTATGACAACTTCTAAACTCTGCCTGCTGGGCATAAAAGTGAAAAATACTTTATTTCTGCAAAGATGCTTGATCCATTGCTAAAATTCTAATGAGAACATAGAATTTTAAAACGAGGACATTTTTTAACATATAATGAGCAGGATAGTAAGCTTGTTTTAGATGTTAAAGTATCAAAATCTATTTTTTTAAAATTTTGAGTAACTGTATTACTTTTACATATAAAACTTTTTTGTGGTTATATACTTGCTTTTTGTTGACAAAACTGTATCATGTGTAGAATCAACCATTTACATAAATCCTGACTGTCTGCTTAAGGCAAATAAAACAAGAGTTTTCCAAATAAGTCTGTACACAAGAGAGAGATATGTAAAGTATCAAGCATCTCCAAGGACTGCTTAGATCATTTAGTTTTATGAAACAAAGTAAGAGCCCTTCAGTGTGTAAAATTTCAAGCAAAAATGCTTGTTTAGAAAAATGTTAATCTTGAGGTATTAAACAGCATCATTGAAATTTTCATTGTCCCAGCTACAGCTGTGAAGCAGACACTACAACAGAGACCTGTTTTAGGTGGTTTGGGAAATGCCAGAAAAATGAAAGCCAAATTTCTTGCACTTGAGGAGTAAGTAAATACCTGAGCATATAATAATCACTTCAGAAAGTCCATTAGAACCTGTGAAGTATTGGAACCCCTGATTTACCTCTTGCAATGCTACCTCCACTGTGAAGTTCTTTGCACAATACTAGGTATTCTGTAAATTTAAGACTTCTTGTCTCCTTCCTCACCAGTCGCAGCAGCCCAGGTCCCCCAACTCCTGTCCCCCAGTTAAAGGAATTACATCAAGTTCTCCTAAGGGTACAGTAGAGAAGACCACCCAAAGGGCCCACTAGAGCCCAGAAGGGGAACCAAACCAGCTGTCTGTTGGCAGTCGGGGAAAACTTGAAGTCACAACAGGTAACCTGAGATCACTCAGAAAAGCTCCAGGGGCCCTTGCTCCAGAAAGCACCTAGTAGATTTCCCATAGAACATTTCAGGGGTTCTGGAATCTTTACCAGGTGGTGTCAACCCAGAGCCAGTTGGATGTGGATGTGGACATGAGAGCCAACAGTCTCCCCTGAAGGTGTGTGTAACGCATTGCTGCTCTTCAACACACCACATCAAGACCAAGCAGACAGAGACACACCCGTCAAAGCTAATATTCTGTTAAACAGTTACCAGGACTCACTCATGGGGTTCTAGCAGATGTCTGAGGACGGCCCAGGGGCAAAAGGCCCCAACTGAAAGGTCTGGCAGTTGTTCAAATGCCACATCAGGTTACTGCACCACCTTTCAACCATGTGAATGGAAACTGCCCAGGTCAAATAGTTTCAGGAGCCGTGTAGTGATTCTTTAACTAGCACGTGTCTTCCAAGTTCTTTGATCTTTTCTTTTTTAAGACAGGAAGAGACTCAGAATAATAAGAGATAGCAATAACTGCCTTTTACTGCATTGCTTTGTGCCAGACACTAAGTGCCTAGTTGTTTAGCTGCTCAGTCGTGTCTGACTCTTTTGTGACCCCATGGACTGCAGTCCACCAGGCTCCTCTGTCCATGGGATTTCCCAGGCAAGAATACTGGAGTGGGTTGCCACTTCCTTTGCCAGGGGATCTTTCCAACCCAGGGATCAAATCAATATCTCCTGCATTGCAGGTAGATTCTTTACTGCTGAGCCACCAGGAAAATCCAAGAGGCCTAGTATCTTACACCAACCCAATATTTCTTCATAACAACTCAGCAAGGAAGTATTATTCTCATTTTGCAAATGAAAAAGTTTTGGCTCAAAGAAATTAGGTAATTTGTCCAAGTTCATGTAGATAATAAGTGGCAAAAATAAGATTTGAACTCAGGACTAACTGGCATTAATACCCATGCTCATTTCATTCAACACAGTCTTATAATGACATGGAGAGGTACCATATGCTTGTAAGGCAAGAAGTCTTTAGCAATACAGGATTTTGTGTTGTTGTTTGAAAATGAAAAAACATGAAAGCACAGAGCCTGTTGTCTGGTATACAGTAGGAACTTAGTAAATGTTTATTAAAAAAGATCCTTTATCTTACATCCTGGAACGTGTGCAGTGGAGTGGGACAGGCACACATTGGTCTTCTAAGGGCTTTAAATGGGTTCTAGGGATGACTATTATATATTTAAAAATAACAGCACTCACATGGCTCCATGGTAAGTCAGTTGGCCAAGATAAAAATAGTTTCTAAACATAGAAAGAGCAGAAATTCAATCTAAGATACCAAGTCATGGAAAGCAGTGACAGCGGTTGCAACAAAAAAAAGAACACACATAAACTGATTATGCATTTGTACAAAAGTATCTATCCTCCACTTAGATTCAGCACATCCCTTCTCTACAGCAGAAAATACATACAGACATGTACATATCTACATATGCAAATAAATAAACTAAGATGATATATTCTTAAAAAAATTCTATTTTTTGGCTGCACTGTGCTGCTTATGGGATCTGAGTTCCCTGACTAGGGATTGAACCCACGCCACCTGTGGTGGAAGCATGGAGTCCTAACCACCGTAGGCAAGGGAAACCCCAAAGGTAATATATTCTGATTTCACTTGTCTGCAATAACATTATTTACAAACCTATTAATTTTGAGGCTTCCGTACTTATTCGCACATAACAAATATACTACAGGGCTTCCCAGGTGGTTCAGGGGTAAAGAGTCTGCCTGTCAGCGCAGGAGACGTTGTTTGATCCCTGGGTCAGGAAGATCAGCTGGAGTGGGAAATGGCAACCCGCTCCAGTATTCTTATTTGGAAAATCCCATGGACTGTAGCCCGTTAGGCTCCTCTGTCCATGGGGTCACACAGAGTCAGACATGACTGTGCGACTGGTCTACTAATATATATGGTACCGTAAAATGCATTTTCTTAAAATCTTTAGGTGAAGGAAAGAGGACAATTAATGTTTAAAATGTTAGGGGTTCAGATGCTTACATGGCTAGACTGGGATATAACTAGCAAGGATGGGGGACAGAAGCTACATTCATCACTGTTCCCTCTGTGCCAGTAGATTTACAGTGGCAGACTTAGAAAGTTGGGTTAACATTCTGTCATCTGAAACCGTGAGAGCTGGTATGCCAGATAAAAACTCTTGTCACTGTGCCCAGGACTCATTCCCCAGGACCACAGTGGCTTTCAGGAGACGGGATGAAGCTTAGGGCCTCCTTTAGCGCCCTACTTTTAAAATGTTGTCTGGAGCACACAGTTAGTTGCTAGGGTGCCACAGTTGTAGGCACGGTTATTTAGGGAAGAAGTCCTAAAATGTGTGTCTTTAAATCATATAATTTTATTTCATGAACAGCAAGAAAAGAATGACAGATGGGTATTATGTTATGTATTATAGCATAAGTTATATATTAGATGTGAGCTATGTATTATAACTTGAAGTAATGGCACATCACATCAAACAAATCTTTCTGTAAGAATACAAACACTGAAACAGATACATTTGGGGAATGCATTTTTGGAGTAACAATATAAAGGATTAAAAAAATCCTCACAGAAGGACTCACTATAAAATTGATTTACAAATTTAGGAACATTAACCTTTCTCCTTTGGAAAAAAGTCTGAAAGAGGTTTATTTGTAGAACATGATGCAAAATAGGAGAATTAGGGACAAAAACAGAGAGTAGTTAACAGCACAGGTTTTGGGGTCAGGCTACCTGAATTCATGTCTCAGTTTGGTCAAAAGACACAGAATCTCACTTCTCTGGGCCACAGTTTTCTAAAACATCAAATAGGAATAATCATAGTATATAACTCACAGGATCATTGTGAATGTTAAAGTCCTATATGCTAGCTATGGGCCTGCTGCTGCTGCTGATAAGTAGCTTGAGTTGTGTCCGACTCTGTGCGACCCCAGAGACGGCAGCCCTCCGGGCTCCCCCGTCCCTGGGATTCTCCAAGCAATAACACTGGAGTGGGTTGCCATTTCCTTCTCCAATGCAGGAAAGTGAAAAGTGAAAGTGAAGTTGCTCGGTCATGTCCGACTCCTAGTGACCCCATGGACTGCAGCCTACCAGGCTCCTCCGTCCATGGGGTTTTCCAGGCAGGAGTACTGGAGTAGGGTGCCATTGCCTTCTCCGAGCTATGGGCCTAGCATCCAGCAATTCTAAATATAGTAACAGAGGTGATAGATACTGCCAAGTACCTGAGAAAAGTGGATTACTATAATCCAGGACTCCCTGGTGGCTCAGTGGTAAAGACTCCACCTACAGTGCAGGAGACACAGGAGATGTGGGTTCAATCCCTGGTTGGGAGGATCCCCTTGAGGAGGAAATGACAACCCATTCCAGTATTCTTGCTGAGAGAATCCCATGGAGAGAGGAGCCTGATGCGCTGTGGTCCATGGAGTCTCAAAGAATCAGACACAACTGAAGCGACTAAGCACAGCACAAGGGGAAAAAAGACAGATTTTGCCTTCTGGCAAAGAAACAATAAACATTCATCAATGAAAATGATCCAGATTTAAATAGAAGGTTATTAAATGAACGTTTAACTACAGGACATTGCCTGGAATAGCAGATATTTTCAATGGCAGCTTTGTACACACAGACTTAATTATTAAAGTGAGGCGCCTTTTGTCCACTCTCCAAAACAGTGCTATATTCTAACTTATGTTTGGGAACTGGGACATCATCCAAGCTCTTTTCCTTCTAACCTACATGCGTAGGGCATGGAAAAGCCAGAAAAAATGGATGGATGAAAGAATTTCAAATGATTGATACTTTAAGTGTATCTTTACCAGAATGGGGTCATGGTTTATTTTTAATTAGCTTTTTTCAATTTTTGCTTAACAGGTTTTTATTTCAGGCTTTGGGCAAAGATGGCTTCCCTGGTGGCTCAGACAGTAAAGAATCTGCCCAATGCTGGAAACCTGGGTTTGATCCCTGGGTTGGGAAGATCCCCTGAAGAAGGGAATGGCAACCCACTCCAGTATTCTTGCCTCGAGAATTCCGTGGATAAAGGAGCCTGGTGGGCTACAGTCCATGAGGTTGCAAAGTGTAGGACACAAATGAACGACTAACACATTCACTTTTGCTTTGGCAAAGATACATGGCTTATGGAGAAGAATAAGATGCATTACTCATTTTGGCCTTATACGTTCCACACGTGTATTAAAGTAAGAGTCACGTGTCTTGGATACTTGAGGCGACAGAGGAAGCCTATGTGAAAATGAGAGTCAAATGTCTCCTTCCCAATTAAAAGCCAGTTCAGTTGGTGCCATGCAGAATGGGGTTGCCTAATGATAGAGTCATGACAGCATTTTACTTGAGAAAGAGCTATGAATTCACTTAAAGACTAGGATAAGTTCGGGATAATTTGTCAAGTTACAAGCCATATAATATAAGGAAACTGTTAGAGCCTGAAAAACTTTAAGACAGGTTTAATCAGCCCTTTCTTTTATTCACAAATTGGCCCAGCAGATTTTTGTCTAATTTCCAGAAATAGTGAAGTTATTTTGGAATTAGATTTAATCGCTCTGCTCTGTGCTCCCTAACCTCTTGGCATTTCTCTAGTACAATACTCTTCTTATTGTATTGTCTTTCTCCTGTAAATTCTAAGGTTCTTTAATTGAGCCAAATTATAGAGTACAGATTACAAAAAAGAATTGTAGGACACAGCCCCACTTGAAACAATTTCTCAAGTGAATTAGTACATTAATTAATCTAGTGTTTCCCAAAACTTATTCAGTTATTTATATATTTTGGCTGCACTGTATGGCTTGTGGAATCTTAGTTCCTTGGGTCCTTGGTAGTGAAAACACAGAGTCCTAACCACTGGACCACTGAGAAGTCCATGCCCTTTACTTCTGATTTTTGTCATATGCTTGTTACTTGTATGCTGGGGCTGCTGCTGCTAAGTCGCTTCAGTTGTGTCCGACTCTCTGTGCAACCCCAGAAACGGCAGCCCACCAGGCTCCACTGTCCCTGGGATTCTCCAGGCAAGAACACTGGAGTGGGCTGCCATTTCCTTCTCCAATGCATGAAAGTGAAAAGTGAAAGGGAAGTGAAGTCACTCAGTCGTGTCCAACTCTTCTCGACCCCATGGACTGCAGCCAACAGGCTCCTCCGTCCATGGGATTTTCCAGGCAAGAGTACTGGAGTGGGTTGTATAATCAGATACTTAACATTTTCCTTAATTTCACATAAATTGACTAATTTTAAAACCAATTTGTCTTAAACAATGATACTTGTGAAATTATGGATCTGAGGTACTAGGCTTTTAATACACATTAAAGTAGAAACAGAACTTAGTTAAAAAAAAAAAAATACACACACATATTTGAACCCTTGGGAACAAAGGATTAAAAAATTAATTCATACAGGTAAAGAGACCCAGCCAAAGCCACCAGCCAAGAGAAGTTGGGACAGAACCTCAGTATATAGTTTTATGTTATAAGTTTAGTGTCTCCTTTATCATGTTTGGTGGCAAATTGTGCCCCCAACTAGCTGAGTAGCTATTTAAATATGGGAATTCCTACCAAATAAAATAACTTTAGTCTGTATGTAAATGGTGCCAAAGAAATTCTGTCAGTAGCCAGTAGGTCCAATTGCTTAAGCTCACTACTTATTTTCTTAATCACCAAGCAATATTTGTCTTCAATTATTTAAATGTAATAAAATATATTAATTCAGGATTTTAATAATAGGGGAAAGTGTGTGTAGAGTGAGCTTAAAAAGAGGTATATGGGAACTTGACTTTTTGCTTAATATTCCTGTAAACCTAAAACTGCTCGAAAAAATAAAGCCTATTGATGAAAACAAAGAATGGTATTGAGGCCAGTTATTTAAAACCGCTTTTATTTCTAGCTGATATCTTTGTCATTCGTTTTAACAGTAGTGTTTTGCTATGGGGTATGTTGAAGCATTCATTGCCAGGATAGCTCAATACCAGACAGAGATGTGAGTACAATAGATCTGGGTGGCACATAAGTGTAGGCACCCTGGATTGGTTACAAAATTTGCCTTTCATATTGTCAAGATAGTAATCCTATTTAACATGTTTGATCCTCAAATTCTATTCGTGCTTTTATTAGGTAAGTGATACTTAATGGAAGAGATCATAATTCTCATCCTAAAATTTCAAAGCCTAAGTGGTAAAAATGCTATACCCATTTTAGAGAAATGGAGGCATAGAAGTCTAATAAATATTCCACAGAAATTCCAGCAGTAGATATTCCTAAATAACACTAGAGCAAAAATAGAAATAAAATTCAAAATTCTTGGGCCTGGCCATCACATTATGCTGTTCCTTCTTAAAGAGATTATTAAAAAAAAAAAAATATCCAGTGTAAAGAAAGAACAGAATTTGTTGGGTACTTGTATCACTCACATTTTAAAAAGAAGGCCATGGAAGGGAGGTTCAAAAGGGAGAGGATATATGTATACCTGTAGCTGATTCATGTTGAGGTTAGACAGAAAACAACAAAATTCTGTAAAGCAATTATCCTTCAATAAAAAAATAAATTAACTTAAAAAAAGAGAAGGCCATTAAAAAGAAGATATACTTGAACCCTTATTTCTGTATAGTAGTAGCAACAGCAGTGTTAGTCTCTCAGTCATGTCCGACTCTCTGCGATCCTATGGACTGTAGCCTGACAGGCTCCTCTGTCCAAGGGATTCTCCAGGTAAGAATACTGGAGTGGATTGCCATTCCCTTGTTCAGAGGATCTTCCCCAGGGATTGAACCCTGATTCTTTACTGTTTGAGCTACAGGGAAGACTTCCATTTTTGTATAGGCATAGTTTTTTAAGATCATCTAGGAAGGGCTTTATGTTTGTGGACATCAGTTTTTAAAATATTTATTACATTCTTGGTTGCATATTTTTTTCCATGAAAAACATGGTTTTTTGATTACAATATATACTCCTCTATGAGATATAAGCCATGTATGTGCATGCATTCTAAGTCACTTCAGTTGTATCTGACTCAGCGACCCTATGGACTGTAGCCCACCAGGCTCCTCTGTCCATGGGATTCCCCAGGCAAGAATACTGATTGTTGTTGTTCTGTTACTCAGTCATGTCCAACTCTTTGTGACCCCATGGACTGCCTGTCCTTCCCTGTCCTTTACCAACTCCTGGAGTTTGCTCAAACTCATGTCCATTGGGTGGGTGATAGCATCCAACCATCTTGTCTTCTGTCAGCTCCTTCTCCTACCTTCAACCTTTCCCAGCATCAGGGTCTTTTCTAATGAGTCAGCTCTTCACATCAGGTGGCCAAGGAATACTGGAGTGGGTTGTCATGCCCTCCTTCCAGGGGATCTTCTCAACCCAGGGAATTTGTCAGGTGAGTTCTTTACCACTAGCCCACCTGGGAAGCCCAGTATAAGCCATAGTTAGTAAATTTCTATTTAATATTCTACTTAAAGGTCTACAAAGTCAAAGGCCTTGGGATCCACTCCAGGCACTGAAATAAAACAGTCTAAAGAACGACTTCCCTGGTGCTCCAGTGATTAAGACTCCAAGGTTCCAAGGTAGGGAGCACAGGTTCAATCCCTGGTTGGGGAACTAAAATTCTGCATGCTCTGTGGCACAGCCTTAAAAAAAAAAAAAAAATCCAATGAATGTGCATGTGTTCTGTTGCTTGCTGCTGCTGCTGCTGCTAAGTCGCTTCAGTCGTGTCCGACTCTGTGTGACCCCAGAGACCGAAGCCCATCAGGCTCCCCCGTCCCTGGGATTCTCCAGGCAAGAACACTTGAGTGGGTTGCCATTTCCTTCTCCAATGCATGAAAGTGAAAAGTGAAAGGGAAGTCGCTCAGTCGTGTCCGACTCTTAGCGACCCCATGGACTACAGCCTACCAGGCTCCTCCATCCATGGGATTTTCCAGGCAAGAGTACTGGAGCAGGGTGCCATTGCCTTCTCCGGTTCAGTTGCTTAGTCGTGTCCAACTCTTTGGACTGTGGCCCACCAGGCTCTTCTGTCCTCTGGAATTTTCCAGGCAAGAATACTGGAGTGGGTTGCCATTTCCTACTCCAGGGGATCTTCACAATGCAGGGATTGAACTCTTGCCTCTTATATCTTGTGCACTAGCAGGCAAATTCTTTACCACTGAGCCACCTGGGAAACCCAACCTAGTGAATAGACTTAGTCAAAGTAGTTAAATTTGCAACCACTTATCTCCTGGAGGAAAGACTATTAGTTCAATCCAATGACACATTTCTGTGGTGTTCTGGATAACTAATAATTGATCACTATTGTAGATACAAACTGTCGTTTGGTACACAGACTATGGGAAGGGTCTGGTGTACACTATCCATCATATGAACAAGAAAGTAGTTTTGGTGGGTGGGGATACTCTTTCTGTCCCCTTCTGATGCCTATGTCAGAAGCTTTCTCTGTCTCCTTTATACTGTAATAAAACTTTTTTACACAAAAGCTCTGAGCGATCAAGCCTTGTCTCTGGCCCTGGATTGAATTCTTCTCCTCCGGCGTCCAAGAATCCTGGTGTCTTTGCGTGATTCAACAACAACCTTTCATCTTGGGGGCTTGTCCAGGATCCTTCAGGACAAGATGGGAGCTAACAATTCCAGCCTCACTCCTTTGAACAGTATCCTGAAAAACTGGGATAGATTTGATCCCCAGGGCTTAAAGGAGACACGCCTGGTCTTCCTATGTGACGCTGCATGGCCACGGTATCCATTGGAGGACGGCGAATGGTGGCCAGTTGGAGGGTCTCTTAAGTATAATACTGTTCTACAATTAGACCGGTTCTATAAGGAACAAGAGAAATGCGTAGAAGCAATGGCAACCCACTCTAGTACTCTTGCCTGGAAAATCCCATGGATGGAGGAGCCTGGTAGACTGTAGTCCATGGGGTCGCTAAGAGTTGGGCACGATTGAGCGACTTCACTTTCACTTTTCACTTTCATGCACTGGAGAAGGAAATGGCAACCCACTCCAGTGTTATTGCCTGGAGAATCCCAGGGACAGAGGAGCCTACTGGGCTGCCGTATATGGGGTCGCATAGAGTCGGACATGACTGAAGCGACTTAGCAGCAATTTAGTAAACTTCAGGACAGAAAGATTAGATGACAAAAAACCCAAACCCCCAAAATCGCTAGTTTATTTATTTAGTATTTTGGTCAGGCCACACAGCTTGTGGGATCTTAGATCTCTGATCAGGGATTGAACCCAGGCCCCACCAGTGAAAGCATTAAGTCCTAACCAATGGGCCACCAGGGAAGTCTCAAAAGACTGCCAGTTTAAAACTGCCAGCTCTAAGGACTTCCCTGGCAGTCCAGTAGTTTAGACTCTGTTCTTCCATAGCAGAGGGCACAGGTTCAGTCCCTAATGGGGGCAATAAGATCCTGCATGCTGTGTGGCTCAGCCAAAAAATAACTACACAAATGGTAAAACTACCAGCTTTAAAAGTATTTCAGAAAATGGAAAGCAGCTATTAGCTATCATGTTTGTGTACTCCCTGTTGAGCCTAACAGGCTGTCTTGCACCCAGGACATAAAATATTCATAAATATTTTCTGATAACTGAGGGAAACTTCCTTCTCCAAGAAAGGAGAGGGAGGCTAAAATGAACACGATCACGCCTCCTACCCAGGAGTTTGCAGCTGCTGTTCTTATACTATTTGGTGAGGAAGAATTGTGAACATGTAGGAAGAAACAAGAGGGACTGGAGAACTAGGTAAACCCTTCCCCAGTTAACCAGCTTTCCCTTGGCTTAGTCACCCTGCCCCCACTCCTGGTATATAATTGACTTTCCCTTCCACTCCAAGCCTTCCTAAAAATAACTTCTTGACCTCTCTTTCCTGTCACCACTATTCACTCCCAGTCTCACACCTTCCCTTACCTTCTTGAAAATATAGTTAACTTCAAAAAGAAAAAAAAAAGGATAAAGAAAACCCCAGCAAAATCTGTGAAGATTCTAAAATCTGTTTACATTAGTATCATTTTGTTTAGTGATGTTCCCTCTTGGGGTTGCAGCTGCAGTTCTAGGGCAGGTACTAGGTAATGTGGAACTTTATCAAGGAGTTAGCTTCCAATGCATGAGAGTGTGTAGTCTCAACTGCTTGCTACTCACAGGCATTTTATTAAGTGTAAGCAACCATAATCACAGGCCAGGCCTACAAAGTCAAGATGAGGCACAGTGTTGAGTCATTTTCTGCTCAGTTCTAAAGATGCAAACAGTACTGGAATTATCTATAATACAAAATGATAGCACAAATTTACTTTTCAGTATCTGAAACTTAAAAATCCATATGTCTCTCAAAGACAAATATCAGGACTTCCCCTGTGTGTTTGGGTTCCCTAGCATAGCCCCAGCTCAGAGGAACCAGCCCCTGAGGAAAGACCTCCAGGAAGCGCTTTGCACCCAGGCGGGAAAGCCCAGTTCACAGTGAATAAAAATTACCTAAGTCCAGATGATGTGACGCAGTATGAGTCTGCCTGCCAATGCAGGGGGACATGGGTTAGACCCCTGGTTTGGGAAGATCCCACAGGCCGAGGAGCAGTTAAGCCAGTGGACCGCAACTACTGAGCCCACGTGCTTCAGCTACTGAAGTACGTGGTTTGCCTAGAGCCTGTGCTCTGCACCAGGAGGAGCATGTACCGCCACTGGAGAGCGCTCCCACTCTCCACAGCTAAAGAAAGCTCTAGTGCAGCAAAGAAGAACCAGCACAACCAAAGAGGAAAAAAGGGACAAATATCACATGATATTCATATGTGGAATCTATTTTTTTTTAAATGGTTCAAACGAACTTACTTACAAAATAGAAACCGACATCGAAAACAAACTTATGGTTACCAAAGGGGAAACATGGTGGGGAGGGATAAATCAGGAGCTTGGGATTAACATACACACAATACTACATATAAGATAGATATAATCAGGGGAAAAAAAAGGTAACAAGGACCTACTGTATAGCACAGGGAACACTACTCAATATTCTGTGATTATCTACATAAGAATCTGAAAAAAGAATGAATATATGTATATGTATAACTGAACCACTTTGCTATATACCCCAAACTAACACAATATTGTAAATCAACTATAATCCAAAAAAAAAAAATCTGTGTCAATATAAAACTATCACCTAGAGTTTTAAAATTTTATTTATTTATTTATGTCCTGTAAGAGCTACATGGACTATCATTAATCTGCATAAGCTCTAGGAAGGAAAATTAACTAGAGTAGTGGCAGTAACGGAGTGGTATAGTCAAGGGAGAGCCAGGTGTGCCAGGCACACGCTCTAATCATCTCAGAGAGCATCAAGAGCTTTATGAATCAGGAACCAGGTCTGCAAAATTTTTCTAAGTTTCCAGGACATTGATAACATCCCCATTTGCCAACTTTATTATCCTATCTCTTTCTCCATATGTCAGTAGTGAAACTCTCAGCCTGCATGTTCGTATCCAGGGTGGCAGGGAAGGTGGAGATGGGGATGCGCCAGCCCCCTTCACAGTCCTTCTTCACTGCATTGGCTGGACAGGAGAGCAGTCGCATCCCAGGGGACTGATACAGGTAGGAAATGGAAAATTCAGAACAAGATTCTGAGGGAGCATCTCAGGAAAGGCTTTGGGGCTCAGCAGCAGAAAAGCCACTTTTCCTCTCAGAGAAGCAATTTTGGGATCTTAACTCTGTTGTTGTTATTGTTTTCCATCTTTAAAAGGGAACTATATCAGTATCCTTCTTATAGGGTTACTGTGATGGTGTAAAATATTGGGCATAGTTCCTAAAACATAGTAAGTGCTCCAAATACTATCACTATTGGCCCTAGTTTCAGAAGAGATACTCGTGGCCACAGTCTAAAGAAATTAAATCAGGCCAGAAGTCAAGGGAGAAGCAGAGGTGGCCTCCATGCCCCAACTGGTCAATCGTCTCCTTATCTCCATGAACTGTGGTGCTGGAAAAGACTCTTGAGAGTCCCTTGGACAGCAAGGAGGTCAAACAAGTTAATCCTAAAGTAAATCCACTCTGAATGAATATTCATTGGAAGGACTGATGCTGAAGTTGAAGCTCCAATACTTTGGCCATCTGATGCAAAGAGCTGACTCATTGGAAAAAGACCCTAATACTGGGAAAGACTGAAGGCAGGAGAAGAAGGGGATGACAGAGGATGAGATGGTTGGATGGCATAATCGACTCAATGGATATGAGTTTGAGCAAACTCTGCTGCTGCTGCTAAGTCGCTTCAGTCGTGTCCGACTCTGTGCGACCCCATAGACGGCAGCCCACCAGGCTCCCCCGTCCCTGGGATTCTCCAGGCAAGAACACTGGAGTGGGTTGCCATTTTCTTCTCCAATGCATGAAAGTGAAAAGTGAAAGTGAAGTCGCTTAGTCATGTCTGACCTCAGCAACCCCGTGGGCTGCTGCCTTCCAGGCTCCTCTATCCATGGGATTTTCCAGGCAAGAGTACTGGAGTGGGGTGCCATTGCCTTCTCCATGAGCAAACTCTGGGAGATGGTAAAGGACAGGGATGGTGTACTGCAGTCCATGGGGTCACAAAGAACTGGACATGACTTAGTAGTGACTGAATAACAAAAACCTTAGATGTGGAAACCAAGGTTACAGAGGAGAAATAATGTCTAAACTCATATAGCTAATGAGCAGTGGACTGAGGTTCAATCCCGGGTCCACTTTCCTCCTAAGGCTTAACTCTTCTGTACAGTTCTGTCTCCTAATGTAAATATAATAAGAAATGAAAGTTAAGTTCAAAGATCAAGTTTTGAAGCTGGAACTAAAAACTATATTCCAAAGTTAACCACCTATATAATTCTACACTTTCCCTCTATTTTCACACTTAAGAGGAAAGAGGTTATATCAGAGATCATGAACACATTTTTGAGTCTCTGGGTCAGTTACCACCCTGCCCCTTTCAGGTCTGATTTTCAATGAATAAAGAACCAGAGACTCATCAAAAGTTGCTTAGCAATGAGTGTCCCTGAAAAGTGGTGCTTAGAACAGGAAATGCTTAAGCAATGAATTAAACAGTAACTTGTTGTGTCAATACGCGTTCTTAAGGAAAACAGAAAGAAACATGTACTTTTGAGAGAAGTAACGCCAGGAACCGTTGTTTTTCCAAATGCTTTAAGAGTTGTGGTTTCATGTAAGATTTACTTTCAAGTTGCCCACAAGAGCTGCAGTTCCAGCTTCCTGCCCTGGGTCTCCTTGAAAAGCCTGAAGGAACTCTGGCACTGAAAATGCGCTTGTCCAGAGCCAAGGATTTAACACAATTCTCCCTCATTACCAAGGGGCCTTGAAACCTCAATCTGCTGGAAGACGGGAAGGAAAGAAAAGAAGGTGAGCAGACTACTGGGGCATGGTTTCACCTCCTCTCCTGCCACCCAAAACCTAGGCCTTACATTTAATTTTTTGTCCGGACAAGGGCATCATGCATGCCATTATCTGGTTCCTTTCAAGTCCCTAAGGGTCTCTGCCAGTTGCTTTGGTTGATGTTTTGAAGCAGTGAAAAAAAAAAAAGGGTGAGGAAGGTGACTAATTCTGTCCAGGATTTTTGCCCTTAACATTCTTCTCTAAATATTCAGGTTGCTAAATAGAATATAACAATGGTAGCTTACATTTATAGAGAAGCACAATGGCTCTGGAACCAGAACTAGACTCCTTGCCAGCTCTCTCTTACCAACTAGCTGTGAGACCTTAAAAAGGCCATTAATGTGAAGATGTAGTTTTTTCATCTGTGAAATGGAGATACTGTCAGCCTGAGAAGGATTAAAAGAGATAATATATACAAAGTATTTAGAGTTGTTTTTATTATTTTAACTGTAAGAAAACTGTACCCTTATTCTATCATATTCTGATGTTTCCTTTTGAGATCACAGAGTAAGGCTACTCCCCTTATGGGTAGGGGTAGGTTAGGAGCAGTGTCTTTCTTGAAGGGCTGGACATTCTTGATGTTAGTCATCCAGAGAAGGATGAAAGATATATCTTCCATTAGAAAACTGGAATTAGATCTGAGAAGTAACAACCTCCCTCTCGTTTTTCTGAGTCTAGAGCCCAAAGAATCTAGATATCCTTAAAGCCACTCATGCTTGATAAGAATTAAAAATCAAAGGTGGGAAATCGGGAAGGGGCCACAAACTTAACATGAAGCTCTGTCATTTGTGTTAAGACCTGAAGTCAACCTCCTGTTGAAGACCTGGAAAAGCAAACTCTCCAAGTGGAAGCTGAATCTTGGGAGAGAAGTTGGGGTTTGACCCCCTAAGTACTTCTTCCAACATTAAAGTGGGGATTCTTCACAAGTTCTCTAAAATTTTCAAAGCTTTCAGTTACATCTATTGAGTCTTATGAAAACTTTAAGACAAGGAGCTTGGATGTTGCTATCTCCATTTCTCTAAGTTAACTAGGTTTTAAAGAGATTACATGCCTTGCCTAGAATCATGAGGTCAGTACAGGGCAATGGCTAAGGAAAATCTGGTTTAAAAAAAATTATTCTTAGTCCAAGGGGATGTCAATGATCCCCATCCTAGGAGAGTAACAGTGCTGTAAAGGATTTTTTTTTTTTTTACTATCATTTTGCATTATTCACATCACTTACCCTTTCACTTTACCCACATCTTAGGTAACTGAGTCAATTGTATTCAGAACAAACACTGAGTCCCTCATGGGCACAGAACTCATGCCTATGTGAACAAATTTATCACACTATAAATTCAATCACACAAAAAGACATAACCTATACATATCCCTCTGGCCCCACTCATTGGCATAGTGGGCTTTTTTCACTTGGATAACCTTTTTTTCACTTTGTGGAAAGTTTTCCAGAATAATAACAGACTTGTATGTGTCCAGTACTCTCGCCTGGAAAATCCCATGGATGGAGGAGCCTGGTAGGCTGTAGTCCATGGGGTCGCTAAGAGTCAGACATGACTGAGCGACTTCACTTTCACTTTTCCTTTCATGTACTGGAGAAGGAAATGGCAACCCACTCCAGCGTTCTTGCCTGGAGAATCCCAGGGACGGGGGAGCCTGGTGGGCTGCCGTCTATGGGGTCACACAGAGTCAGACACGACTGAAGCGACTTAGCAGTAGCAGCAGTCAACTGAAAAGTACATATTAAGCTCCTAGTATGTGTCCCAAATTGGGATAGGTACTGTGGGGATACAAAAGATGTATATATTAGGATCCATCTTCAAATCTAATTGGGTGGAGGGGTTAATTAACATAAATAGTTTTTACTCATCCAAATTTAGAGTGTTAAGTATGCTGTAGGAATTGAGAATTAGAGGTTAATGTGGCTTGAAATAATCTAAAAAATAAAATCTTTTCTTATCAATGTCATTGAGAAGACTAAATTCTGTCCTAATTTTAAAAATGCACATTATTTTTTCAAGTTTGATAGAGTTCACACATTTTATATTCTAAATAGCTTTATTTTCAGCTGTGCTAGGTCTTCGTTGTTGCATGTGGGTTTTCTCTAGCTGGAGTGAGCGGGAGCTACTCTCTAGTTGTGGAGCGTTGGCTCTACAGTTGTGGCATACACGACTAGTTGCCCCATGTCAGGTGAAATCTTCCTGGACCAGGGATCGAACCCATGTCCCCTGCATTGGGAAGTGGACGCTCAACCACTGGACCACCAGGAAAGCCCTAGAAATGCACATTATTTTAGACATAAACATTGAAAAGTTGTTCTAGGCAATGGAGATAATATGGACAAATGAAACACTTCCCATCCTCAAGAGCTTACAGTTTGGTAGGGGGAAACAAGTAGGATCACTGTAAATCAACGTGAGGGTCTGTGTGTGTGTGTTAGTTGCTCAGTTGACTGAGTCTGACTTAGTCCGACTCTGCGACCTCACAGACTGTAGCCCACCAGGCTTCTCTGTCCATGGAATTCTCCAATTCCAGGAGAATTCTCCAGGCAATAATACTGGAGTGGATTGCCATTCCCTTCTCCAGAGGAACCTCCCAACCCAGGGATTGAACACTGGTCTCCTGCATTGCAGGCAGGTTCTTTCCTGTTTGAGCTACAGAGAAGTCCTTGTGAGGGTCTACAGATAACACCTCAGAAGAAGGGGTTGACACCTCAGAAGAAGGGGTTGACACCTCAGAAGGAGATAGCCTCAGGGAGCACATGACCTTCAAGGAGGTCACTGACAACAAACATGTGTCTGTGGGAGGGTGAATGTTAGAGCTGAGAGAGGAGAGAAAGGCATTCCAGAAAAAGGAAACTGTAAGCAGCACAGGAAAAGGTATGGTGAGTAGTGAGTATGAAGACTAAAGCTGGGGTTTCCCACATTTATTTCAAAGGCCTTCATCACCTGTATGAAGAGGGTCTTGAAAAAACAAATAACTAGACCATAATGATCATGAAATTTAAATATACGTGAGTGCTAATCATTTGTTGCTGTTCAGTCATTAAGTCAGAACTAACTCTTGTGAATCTACTGAACTGTAGCCCACCAGGTTCCTCTGTCCAAGGGATTTTCCAGGCAAGAATACTGGAGTGGGTTACCATTTCCTTCTCCAGGGGATCTTCCCAACCCAGGGACTGAATCCACATCTCCTGCTTTGGCAGGTGGATTCTTTACCACTGAGCCACCAGGTAAGTCTGTGCTAATGATTACTCTACTTTTTGGCATTAAGAAATTATTGTTCATGATTATATTCATTTTATATAAATATCTATCTTCTGAGCCATTTTGTGAGGATTCAATTGTTTGTAGTCAAAGAGAATGCTGATTGGAGCACCACAGGAATATCTTCTACAGAAAAAATACTTATTTTAATAAAGAATATTAGTTTTCTTTAGGGTTTACTGAGGGATTATAGAACCAGAATAAAAAATATAAAAACGCAGCTAATCAAACCATTAAATACCTTATATTTTGAAGGCCTCTTAATATTTACAGTTAAGTTTATAAATGATTTTTACATAAAATTAAGTCATTTAAATTAATATACACATGCATTAAACGGGCTTTCCTCCTGGCTCAGACAGTAAAGGATCTGCCTTCAACGTGGGACCCAGGGTTGGATCCCTGGAGAAGGAAATGGCAACCCACTCCAGTATTCTTGGCTGGAAAATCTCATGGACAGAGGAGCCTGGCGGGTTATAGTCCATGGGCGTCGCAAACGGTCAAACGACTGAAGCGGCTTAGCACGCACATGGACTAAAAAACCATCTAAAACTAGTTTTAAAAACATATATATATTCGCTCGAACCACACCATTAGGCATATTATTCAAAAATCATTTTTAAAAGAAAATATTCTAGTGAACTTTTCCTTAAAATGAGACAAACATTTAACATATTACAGCTTCCAATTTTCAGAAAAGCGAGATGTAAAACTTTCCCTCGGTAATTTAGCTGGACATCTTGTCAAATTTCACAAGTAGGAACATCTTCATGTACCTAACAGTGGGCACAATACAGGCACGTCTTTGTTGCTATGAGAACCTCTATTTTGTATGAGAAATCGCAGCCTTGACGACGCAATGTTTGCGCCGATTTTACAACATGTTTTTCTACAGCGGTTCAGCTCCACCAGTAACATTCTAATGGCTCTCTGGTTTCCTCCCCGCCAGCCCAGTTTTCCGTCCCAGCTCCAGCGCTCGCCCGCCTTGCAGTCCCGGTCTCTGGGAGCGGGCGGCGAGCACTGGACTGGTGAAAACGTGGGCCGGGGGTGGGGCAGATGGGAAGGGGAGGCGGCGGGACTGCGGGTTGCTTCTGTTACCCCTCCGGAGTCGAGCTCTCCACCAGCTCTCCAGCTGCGTTTTAAAATCTGCAGTAAAAAAAAAGGCGAGCAGCGCCACATGCTACAAACTGGAGGGAACGAGGAGAGCACTGTGTCCCCAAATGGGTCAGAAACATGGGAAAGGAGGGGTTCCGAACTTCATTATTAAATACTTCCTCTATGCCAGAAAAATCAGGGTTCAGGGCTTGGTACTGGGCAGAATAGGCTGAAGCCACCGACGCAGCTAAAGGGGTCGCGGGCACAGATCGGGCTTCCGAGCGCCACAGGGTCCTAGCGGGAGCGGGGGGCGCGCGCGCTCGGAGCGTTCCTTCCCCCGACCCCCGACCCAGGGTCTCCTTCCCTCGAGATTCGGAGCCTCCCATCCTCCAGGGCCGACTCGCCGCGGAGCTGGAGGGGGTCAGGACGCCGTGACCTAGCTTAGCGACAGGCCTCTCCCCGGCGACGGCGCCGCAACAAGATGGCGGACGACAGAGGCCGGGACGGCACAGGTAAGAGGCACCGCGAAGCGCAGCCCTCGCCGCCCACCGCGACCCCGGGCCGCACCGGGGAGCTCGGGACAGAGTGGGACCCCTTACCTCTGGAGCCCCACCCTCAGGGAGAAGGCTGACACGGCCAGGCCCCGCCGCCCGCCCTGCAGCAGAGGCCCCCTCCCCGTTCCTGCCTCCCTCGCCCCGCCTCCCGGGCCCTCATCCCGCCCCCCGCCATCGTCCCGCCTTCGGAGCCCCGAGCCTCGCTTCCAGCGCGGGCTGCGGTCGAGGCGCCGGCCTGGAGCCCCATAATGGCGTCCTTGTTCACGGTCTCGAGGACACCGCCTCCAAGCCCTAGCTTGGGCTCTCGTTGCCGCAGGGGCCACGCCGGCAGCTGCTCGGGCTCTAGGCCCCCGCGGCGGCCTGGGTGAGGACGGATCAGGCTGCGGGCGTCTGTCGTGCTCCTCCCCGGCTGCGCTGAAACTCCGCAAACGGCTGGGCGTTTGCGGCCACCATTTTGCCTTCGTAGCGGGGACGTGGGAGGACGGCTTCGAGGTCACCGCGACTGCGTCCGCGCCTCCAGGAGCCGAAGTGCGCGCGCCACCCGCCTGGTGTCTTGTTTTAAGCGAAAAACAAGACAAAACACAAAAAACTTTAATAAAGATGAAAGAGCAAACTCCAGAGGGAACGCGTAGAGCTCGGTGCGCAGGCCTGTTCTCTGCGGCGGCACCAGACGGCCCAGCGCGATCGCGGTGGCAGAGGCGGGACTGGGCCTCCGGTCGCTGGGTGGGAGGCATTGATATGTCTTCATCATTAGGGAAAAGAAAACCCGCTTATCCATGTTTATTTGTAAGACTGTTAACGTTGTTTTAATTCAGCAGTTTGATTAAAAGGTTGATGCTTTTTTTTTTTTAACCATCCTCCGTTAGTTACTCAAAAATAAGTCTGTTTCAGTAATTGATGAACTCGTCGCTAAAATGTCAAGCCATTGAAACGGTAGAGGTAAAATAATACCCCACCTTTGTTCTTTTTTTGAGTGCTTGAAACATATCAGCATATTCTCAGCATGGAACAAAGATGTAATTAAGTGATATTTACAAGTGTAGAAGCCAGCGGTGAGGTAGTCAGTCACTTGTCATGGTGATCACAGAGAAACACATGGCACTGTGCCAAACAGCGACGTTGTGATAGCAATAATACGATTTGGTTTTTTTTTATGATTACGTTAGTCTGAAAAGCCAGACATTTTATAGATGTTACCTTCCTAAGATGTCCTTATAATTTTATTGTGCTGTTTTAAAAGTATAAGATACGTCCTAAGAAAATTACTTTTTTAATATTAGTTTTAAAACTTTCCCCAGAGGGACTTCCCTGGTTGTCCAGCGGTTACATATACGCCTGCCAGTGCAGGGGACACAGGTTCCATCCCCCTCGGGGAAAGATTGCACATGCTAGGGAGCAGCTAAGCCCCCGCGCCACAACTACTGAGCCGGGGCTCTCCAACAAAAAAAGCCTGGGCAATGAGAAGCTCCTGCGCCCCAATGAAAAGTAGCCCCCGCTGGCAGCAACTAGAGAAGACCCAGTGCAGCTAAAAAAAAACTTCCCCAGAAAGACTTACCTTTATTTATTAAAATTCTTATTTACAAAAAAAAAAAAAAAAAATCAGGAGATAAGTTAATCATGAATTTTAAAAAAGATTTGATTAGGTCAGCCTGAGGAAAAGACACACTGGATTATGCTGCAAATACAGTTTGTTTTTCTTCATTAAAAAAATAGATTGAAAGGTTTTTTGATTTTTCAGTTTTTGAAGATACTTTCCTGTTTATAATAAACTATATCGGAGAAGAAACAATTCTATCTATAGCCATAGAGGTAATGACTGTTAAAATCAGATTGGGTGTCATTCATTCAGTTGACATGTGTTTAATGCCTACCATATGTAAGGCATTCTGATTAGGTTACAACTTTGGAGGGTATTTTTTTCTCCCAAAGAAGGTGAGCTATATAAGGGAGATAAGACATTCACAAAAGGGAGAGAGCAGTCAGCTGGACTGGTATGAGCAGCCCATGTGCCAGATGCTTGCCGGGTATGTTGTATCCCCTCCTGATGTGGGCAGCAGCCTGGTATCACTGGCAGCTTGTAAGAAAGGAAGGAACGCAGTCCTTGCCCCTGACTTACTGAATTAGACTCAGCATTTACGCATTCCTGCTTGTTCCACATGCACATTAAAGTTTGAGAAGCACTGTTACACGGTACATCTCAGTTACTCTTTACAACGGTCCTATGAGTTAATTGTAATTGCAGCTTGAAGGGCATGATGAAATAGAAGTATGTTGTCTCGAGAATGAAATAAAGGTATGTTGTCATAAGGATAAACTAGAGACTCATTTGCTGATAACCATCTTTGAATACACATATTTCACTCATATATTTGATTCTCTGCTCTGAAGTTTCAGAAATTACGCCTGACCAATTAATCCGAATAGGCTAGACTTTGAGGATTCACTCAAGCTAACTAAACTCATAAAGAGTGATGTACAAACCTGAATAAAGATTTATTAATTTAAATTGGGGTATGTTGATACATCGGTCAGGAAGCTGACCTCTGCAATGTCATATACTGTTTTATGTGTATTAAGCTTTTGTAGAGGGTAGATTTATATTTCTAAAGTTGCTTGATGAACATGGAATCAAGCAAAAGAAAAGGATAGTTTTGAAGGCTATATCCATTACCTTATAAGCTCAAAGAGGGTGGGGATCATTTCTTTATACTCAGTGTCTTGCAGAGTATATAGCACATGGTAGGAATTCAATAAATATTGTCACATTCAGATAATTTAAAAGTGTTTGTTTTAATCAAAGCGTTATTTACTGTTTCCCCAAAGATCTACACCTAAAAGCTTATACAATTATTGTTAGAGACTTTTTCCCTCTTCTTTTCAAGTAAACTATATGCTTTTATTTCATCTGGCTCAACAAACATTTTTTTTGAGAGCCAAAAAAATTCATTGGCATGTCTTTTTTTTTATTACTTTTTTTTTTGGCATGTCTTTAAAAAAATAACAGCACATATATATTTTAAGTTGTTCAGTTTTAATCTTGAATTTGTTTTAAGTTCTAAAGGATTAAGTTTCTGTGTAGTCATCATATCCAGCTCTTCTTCAACATTTAGGGATTAATCTTGATACAAATAGTGAGAATATTGGTAAATAGTAACTAAACCTATGATGGGCTCTGTTTATAAAAATTTTCTGTAAGATTATGTACATTGAAACCATGCTTAATTTGTAACATTTTTGCACTTTATACATAGTATAATGTATCTTTTTTCCTAGATTAAAAAATGTAACATATATTAGCTAAAGAATTTGAAATTCTAGAATCAAGTTGATTTTTTTTTTAATTACTTAATTTTATTTGTTTTACTAAAAGGAGAGTGCTTGGAATGGGATAGGAAAAATTATTTTTGAAGTTCTGTTATTTCTGTGTAAGTTTCCTCAGCCAGGGCATTATTTATTTATTTTTTTCTTTTCCTCTGTTTTGTTTAAAATGAGGAATCAATGTAGTTGTTGATTCTTTGGATCTTTTAATCTTATTTTAATGTTTCTATCTCTTAGAGACTTTTATATAGGACTGGAAGAATCTTCTAATTGTGATTAAAATCATGTCTAGGAAACAGACTGTTTAGGAATAACATTCTAATTTTTGGCAGGCCATTGAGCTTTGGAAGGCATGTCAGTTTTGTTTTGTTTTGTTTTAAATAAGACTCAGGTACTCAAAGTTCTTTCTAGGATTTATTATTTTTGTTTGTATTAAAGCATTCTTTTTACTTTGCATGCTTTGATAATATTGCTTGGTAAAGTACTTCCAATTGAATCCACTCCTAGACGGAAGAAGTTTTATAATTTTGTTTTGTGTTTGTTTCCCTGTATTGTGCCATTCCTCTCGAAACCCAGCATTTGGAAATCTAAAGTAAAAAACTGAGATTACAGGTTAATACTACTTTTTGAAAAGTGAACTGTTGATAGTACAGAGTGTAGTACAAGATAGTAGAAAACATGAGCACCGAAGTAAGATCTGAATTTAAATCATAGTTTCCTCAAGCTGTATCTGATCTTAGCCAAGATACTAAATCTAGGGATCTTCAGGTTCCTCAAAGGTAAACTGGAAATAGTTATATTTCATAATCTGTTGTAATGTGGACAGTATCTCCACAATGCCTGGCATTAAAGGAATGCTGAATAAATCAGAAGAAAAGTGGTTAGTACATTTTAGGGAATTAGTGGCTGTTTAGTAGATTCCATATGTATCACATAAAATCTAAGTGTTCAGTTCAGATCAGTCGGTCAGTCGTGTCCAGTTCTTTGTGACCTCATGGACTGCACCATGCCAGGCTTCCCTGTCCCATCACCAACTCCCAGAGCCTACTCAAACTCATGTCCATCGAGTTGGTGATGCCATCCAACCATCTCATCCTCTGTCATCCTGTTCTCCCCCTGCCCTCAATCTTTGCCGGCATCAGGGTCTTTTCCAATGAGTCAGTTCTTTGTAGCAGGGGGCCAAAGTATTAGAGTTTCAGCTTCTGCATCAGTCCTTCCAATGAATATTCAGGACTGATTTCCTTTAGTATTGACTGATTTGATTTCCTTTCAGTCCAAGGGACTCTCAAGAGTCTTCTCCAACACCACAGTTCAAAAGCATCAATTCTTTGGTGCTCAGCTTTCTTTATAGTCCAGCTCTCACATCTATTCATGACTACTGGAAAAACTGTAGCTTTGAGTAGATGGATTTGTTGGCAAAGTAATGTCTCTGCTTTTTAATATGCTATCTAGGTTAGTCATAGCCTTTCTTCCGAAGAGCAAGTATCTTTTAATTTCATGGCTGCAGTCACCATCTGCAGTGATTTTGGAGCCCCCCAAAATAATAAAGACTGTCACTGTTTCCATTGTTTCCCCATCTATTTGCCATGAAGTGATGGGACCAGATGCCATGATCTTAGTTTTTTGAATGTTGAGTTTGAAGCCAGCTTTTTCACTTTCCTCTTTCACTTTCATCAGGAGGCTGTTTAGTTCTTCACTTTCTGCCACAAGGGTGGTGTCATCTGTATATCTGAGGTTATTGATATTTATCCCAGCAATCTTGATTCCAGCTTGTGCTTCATCCAGCCTGGCATTTTGTATGATCGTACTCTGCATATAAGTTAAATAAGCATGGTGATAATATACAGCCTTGACGTACTCCTTTTCCTATTTGGAACCAGTCTGTTGTTCCATGTCCAGTTCTAACTGTTGCTTCCTGACCTGAATACAGATTTCTCAAGAGGTAGGTTAGGTGGTCTGGTATTCCCATCTCTTTCAGAATTTTCCACAGTTTATTGTGATCCACACAGTCAAAGGCTTTGGCATAGTCAATAAAGCAGAAATAGATGTTTTTCTGGGACTCTCTTGCCTTTTCAATGATCCAGTGGATGTTGGCAATTTGATCTCTGGTTCCTCTGCCTTTTCTAAATCCAGCTTGAACATCTGGAAGTTCACGGTTCATGTATTGCTGAAGCCTGGCTTGGAGAATTTTGAGCATTACTTTACTAGCATGTGAGATGAGTGCAATTGTGCAGTAGTTTGAGCATTCTTTGGCATTGCCTTTCTTAGGGATTGGAATGAAAACT
>NW_011494889.1:7188804-7220113 GCF_000754665.1 Bison bison bison | reverse complement strand
CACTGCTGAGTTTTCCAAATTTGCTTGCATATTGAGTGCAGCACTTTCACAGCATCATCTTTTAAGATTTGAAATAGCTCAACTGGAATTCTGTCACCTCCACTAGCTTTGTTCATAGTGATGCTTCCTAAGGTCCACTTTCCAGGATGTCTGGCTCTAGGTGAGTGATCACACCATCGTGATTATCTGGGTCGTGAAGATGTTTTTTGTACAGTTCTGTATTCTTGCCACCTCTTCTTAATATCTTTTGCTTCTGTTAGGTCCATACCATTTCTGTCCTTTATCGAGCCCATCTTTGCATGAAATGTTCCCTTGGTATCTCTAATTTTCTTGAAGAGATCTCTAGTCTTTCCCATTCTGTTGTTTTCCTCTATTTCTTTGCACTGATCACTGAGGAAGGCTTTCTTATCTCTTCTTGCTATTCTTTGGAACTCTGCATTCAAATGGGTATATCTTTCCCTTTCTCCTTTGCTTTTGACTAGCCTTATCAAGTCTTTATATATTTTTTTCAGACCCACTCCCATAATATACATCTTAAGTTAACAAGATTGGAATGAACAATAGAAAGATTTTACCAGACCCACACCTATAATATAATTTTAAGATGACAGGGTTAGTCAAAAGGTTCTTGTTAAGGAGAAACATGTCCTCAAGCAAGATGCATTGTTATATTGACTAAGACAAAGCAATGTAGAAAAGAATGTTTGTCCTTTTCTCCTTGAGAGCCCCATACCTCTTTCTCCTTCTCAAGGTCTCCGGACCCCTTTCTCCTCAGGAACCCTGGACTTCTTATCAACCTACCTAGGAACTGACTCTCTCAATAAGAGTTATATCACTTACTGTTAATTCCCTGGGATTTAGAACAGTTGTAGGATGTATTGTAGTCACTCTGTAAATACTTGCTGAAGGAATGAATGAGTGTAAAGAAATAACTTATTTTTAAAATGTAGCAATAAATTTGGAGCTTAAGACCTGGGCTTGAACTTGGACACTGCTTTTTTTTTTTTTGTCCAGATTTCATTGGGCATGTCATTTAATTTCCTTAGACTTCAGTTTAAAGAGTTCTTGATCTCATCAGCACTTTGGAGTAGGCACTGGGCTAAATATTTTACATGAATTATGTTATTTAATTCTTCGAACAAACCTATGTGAGAGAGACCTCTTTTATCCCCTTTCTACAAATGAATAACAGGGACTTGGATGGTAAAGCAGAATTCTAGTTTCAGCTCCAACACTAAGAGCTTGGAAGTCATCACTCCTGTGGCCGTAAACTGGAAGAAATACTTGGTAATTCTGGCAAATAGTTGAAGGCTATGTGGAAGCTGTGCTATTGAGAAACTTCTGGGAACCTACAGTCTTAAGAAATCCCTCATATTTTTTGGGGTTTTACTTCCAGGAACCCCACCAGGCTATCTGGTAAAGGGACAGGAAAGACTTCCTTATTGCTGTAGCAGGCAGAAGGGGAAAGTAACCGTTTTGAGATCTCCAGAACATTCTTCATAAAAAGATGTGCTTTCCAGGGGGAAAAGACATTACCAGAGCCTTGTCCTACCTATCTGTGTTTAGCCAGCCCCAGTGCCCCATAGCCTTCTTATCTCATCTAAGAGGATGGGGAGAAGCTAAAAAACAGTTACAAGGGTCACATTCCAGAAACCCTGGTCTATTTATAAAAAACAAATTTAACCACGAGATTATAGATTGCTTTTCTTCACTCACACCTAATCACCACATAAACAGGACTCAGTGTAATACCAGTGTTTTACAACTGAAAAATGTAAATGCATGCTGTATCTAAGGCGGAATTCTGGCAGGAACCTGGCACTGGAGCTACAGGAAACAGGAAACGGTACACACACCCTCCTGTGTGCTCAGCGGCCTCAGGCATGTCGACTCTCTGTGACTGCAGGGACTGTAGCCCGCCAGGCTCCTCTGTTCATAGGATTTCCCAGGCTAGAATACTGGAGTGGGTTGCCACGTCCTCCTCCAGGGGATCTTCCTGACCCAGGGATTGGACCTGCGTCTCTTATGTCTCCTCCACTGGCAGGTGGGTTCTTTACCACTAGTGCCATCTGGGAAGCTAATCCTCATACTAATGACCTTCTACCTCAGTTCTTACTACCTGATGCATCAGGTGTGTTTTTTAACAAGAAGTTACAAGGCATGCTAAAAGATAAGAGAAACAACCTGGAGAAAAAGGAAGTATCAGAACCAGACTCAGGTACATTGTACAAATTTTGGAATTATCAGATAAAGAATTTAATAACTATGACTAATATGTTAAGGGCTGCAATGGAAAAAGTAGACAACATGCAAGAACAGATGAGTATTTCAAGTGGAGAGATGAAAGCTCCAAGAAAGAAAAAGGAATATCAGAGACCAAATGTACTGTAATGGAAATGAAAGAATGCCTTTGATGTGCCCATCAGTAGACTTAATGTGACTGGGGAAAGAATCATTGAGCTCGAAGATGATGCCACTGGACACTTCCCAAACTGAAATGCAGAGAGAGAAAATGAAAAACCAAAGAAAAACCAGAACATCCAAGTACTGGGACAATTTTAAAAGGTCTGAAATACACATAATTGGAATTACCAGAAGAAAAGGAATCAAAGAATGAAGCACAAGAAATATTTAAAATAATAACAGCCAAGAGGAGAGATGTCCCTGGCAGTCCAGTGATTAAAACTCCACACTCCCAATACGAGGGGGCCCAGATTCGAGCCCTGGTCAGGGAACTAGATCCCACATACTACAACTAAGACTTAGTGCGACTAAATAAATGTAAATATTAAAAAAAAAATAACGGCCAAGAATTTCCAAAACTAATGACAGACACCAAACTAGATCCAGGAAGCTAACTGAACACCATCAGGAGAAATATCAAGAAGCTATGCCTAGGTATATTATATTTCAAACTGTAGAAAACCAAAGTTAACAAGAAAATCCTGAAAGAAGTCAGAAAAAAAGTAAGAAGCCTTACCTAGGCTTCTTGTCAGAAACTATGTAAAGCAGGAGAGAGTGAATTGGAGTAGTGTTGATAGACAGGTAAAGCAGTATGACTAAGGCCAGCCACTTAGCTAACTGCTGAAACAAAGACTCACGTTCAAGTCTGTCTGACTCCAAAGCCAATGCTCTTAGCCTCTATACCCCACATAGAGAAGTCAAGGGGAATTTTATTATAAAAGGAAGGAAAACTTGGCCTATGTTCTCCTTATCTGGAGCAGTAGTCCCAAACTTTAATGAACTTCAGCCTCACCTGGAGGGCTAGTTAAACCACAAATTGCTAAGCACCATTCCCAGAGTTTCTGAACCCATAAGTCTGGGGCTGGTGGGCTGAGAGTGGGCTCTTGAGAATCTGCATTTCTAACAAAGTTACCGGAGGATGAGGATGCTATTAAAAACCATTGATGTAGAATCTAGGGTAAAGTTTCAATGTATTTGCTTCTAGGTTTTTTTCTAGACAGATTTGTATTTTGTTTTACGGATTTGAGATTACGTTGTATATAGTTTTATATCCAGCTTTTGTCCTTACTATTATAAGCATTTTGTCATGTCATCAGTATTTCTCAGCATTATTTTTAATAGCTGCATTTATTATATTTATGAATTATGTTTACCTAAGCTTTCCTTGACTATTGGATGTCTACATTGTTTCCAAATTTTCTGTGTTATAAATAATACTGCAGAATAATGCCACCACAGTAAATGGTCAATGAATGTCTTGTATCAAGAATCTTTTGATACAGCATAGATCCCCACCGTCTATCCCCTTTGGAAAAATGACTTCATTCCTTCTCCTCTTTGTTCGTTCATACTAGTTATTTATGAGTTACAGAAGATAATCTCATTTTTAAATTCTATGAGTACTTAATTGTGATTTTTTTTTTACTAATTACATTATTTTCTTTTAAAAATGATTAATTAATCGAAGATACACAATCGCCAGTCAGAGCTTATGATTAGAATAAGATACATATTTGCTTATTGTTTGTCTATCCTGCTACAGTGGAAACTTCAGGAAGTCAGAGACTTTATTTCACTTACTATTAATTCCCTGGGATTTAGGACAGTTATAGGATTTATTGTAATCAGTCTGTACATCTTTGTTGAAGGAATAAATGAACCAAGGGTAATGAGTAGAGTAGTTTAGTTTCATCTTGCATGGTCTTTTCATGGGTAAATGTGTTTTTTGTTAACCTTCTAAAAATATTGAAAATAGTTCAGAGCTACCCTCGTTACATTTGCAGAAGCACTCAGATTGGAAATTACATTTTAAATCCAACTTCATTGTTTAAAATGCTAGAATGGCACTTCTGCTTCAGCATGATGATAGAGTACACATGTTTATTTTTGCCCTTACTGAAATCCCACAGAATGACAGTAAAAGAATTAAAAAAAAAAAGGCATAGACTTACAAAGATAAAGAGAATAGGAGAGGAGATAATAGGGGTTTATAAAAAGACATTACTAGAGGAGATAATAATTTATTAAATGGATGAATGAGTGGCCACTAACTTAGCAGAACCAAAGAAAATAAACATAAGCCTGTGGAGGAGGGAGCCAAAAAGAAACAAACCAAGGGGAGCTGTGAAATCCTGGTAATTTTTAGAATTGGAGGCAGCAGCCACCTCTGATGGCCTGTGTGTGGAGTGAAACTAAATATGGAAGGTTTGGATGAAAGTCATAAGGCAGATGGTTGGATCTTTCATCCTTTGGAGTAACCAGGTGATAACTTCTGGAAATTTAAGTCAGAGAGATCCGGGATGCAGGGATGCCTGGTACAGTAGGGGGTGATGTGCCATTATTATCACCAACTTTGATATAGTAGCTGACGTTAACATTTGTATTCAGTTTAATAGTATCACATAGGTTAAATACTTCTGTTGTTGTTGTTGTTCAGTTGCTAAGTTTTGTCTGACTCTTTGCAGCTCCATGGACTGCAGCACACCAGGCTTCCCCGTCCTTCACTATCTCCCAGAGTTTGCTCAGGTTCATGTCCATTGAGTCGGTGTGCTATCTAACCTTCTCATCCTCTGCCGCCTGCATCTCCTTTTGCCTTCAATCTTTCCCAGCATCAGGGTCTTTTTCAATGAGTTGGCTCTTCTCGTCAGATGGCCAAAGTATTGTAGCTTCAGCATCAGCCCTTCCAATGAATATTCAGGGTTGATTTCCTTTAGGATTGCCTGATTTGATCTCTTTGCAGTTCACGGGACTCTCAAATACTTCTGAGTAGGACTCAAGATAATAAACCTGAAAAGTGGTAGTCTGTTTAATAGGATGTCAAAGAGATAGAGATTTGAAATTCTGTTAAGATCTTCATTAGTTATAAGGAAAGGGAACTATGCAACTCTTTAATTGGTTAGTAGATTTGCACTGGTAACTACATTATAAAATAGTATAAGCACTAAAGGCTTCAAAAGAAGAGTGAAAGGAATTTTAGAGATTAAAGAACTTCAGGTGAAATCAGTAAGTGAAGTTTCATAGAAACTGCAATATAATGAAATGAGAGGGGAAGTGTTTCAAATGTGACCAGTTTCAGTGACTTTATCTACATTATACTTCAACTGCCCACTTTCGTGGCCGAACTTGTATCTTATAACATCTAGGATTGTATGACCTCTGACATCTTCAATTCAGATATTTTTATTCTTGAACTGCCTTTTTATTCACTGATTATTTTTAAGAATAATTTTGAATAATTTTGTAAAATAATTTCGAATTTATGGAAAAATTGTAATAGTACAGAGAATTCCCACATTCCCTTTACCCAGATTAATTTCAATATTTTGTCACAGTTTATCACTCTCATATATATATATATATATACACATATAACTTGTTGTATATATCTGTTATATATGTATATTCTTTACTTGAAACATTTAAGAGTAGTATGTTACAGTTGTACTGCATCTTCCTTAATACTTTTGTATGTATTTCCTAGGAACAAAGATAATCTCTTATGTAAAATCTCTATGAAGTTTAATTTAGATACACTTAAAAAATTGAAGTATGGTTGATTTATAGTATTGTGTTAGTTTCAGGTATACAGCAGTAGTTTATTTATTTATTTTATTTTATTTTTAAAAAATATGGAACGCTTCACGAATTTGCGTGTCATCCTTGCGCAGGGGCCTTGCTAATCTTCTCTGTATCGTTCCAATTTTAGTATATGTGCTGCCGAAACGAGCACTACAGCAGTAGTTTAGGTATATATATATTTCTTTTTTTTTCAGATTATTTTCCATTGTAGGTTATTATAAGATATTGAGTATAGTGCCTTGTACTATATACAGTAAATCCTCATTGCTTATCTATTTTATGTATAGTATTTTGTTCTGTTAATCCATACTCCTAGTTCATTCGTCCTCCCTACTCTTTCCTCTTTAGTAACCATTAGTTTGTTTTCTGTGTCTGTGAATCTGTTTCTGTTTTGTATATAGATTCATTTGTATTATTTTTCAGATTCTATATATATAAATGATATCATATAATATTTGTCTTTTTCTGACTGACTTCAGTTAGTTTAATATTCTCTAGGCCCATCCATGTTGTTGCAAATAACATTCTTTGTAATGACCGAGTAATACTCCATTGTGTGTGTGTGTGTAACTCTATTTTTAGTTTTTAAAGGAACTTACATACTGTTTGCAAAAGTGTCTGTACCAATTTACATTCCCATCAACAGTATAGGAGGTTCCCTTTCCTTCACACACTCCCTCCAGCGTTTATTATCTATAGACTTTTTTTGATGATAGCCATTCTAACCAGTATGAGGTGATACCTCATTCTTGTTTTGATTCACATTAATAATTAGTGATGTTGAGTGTCTTTTCTTGTGCCTGTTGGGCACCTGTATGTCTTTTTTGGAGAAATGTCTACTTAGGTCTTTGATTAGGTGGTTTGTTTTTTGACAGTTAATTGTATGGGGTGTTTATATTCTTGGCTATTACTCGTCAATCACATCGTTTGCAAATATTTTTTCCCAGTTCATAGGTTATCTTTTCATTTTGTTGACAGTTTATTTTGCTGTGCAAAACATTTAATTTTGTTTAGGTTATATTTGTTTATTTTTGCTTTCTTTTGCCTTGGGAGACTAATCTAAGAAAATATTCCTACAATTTATATCTGAGAATGTTTTGCCTATGTTCTCTTCTAGGAGTCTCTTCATGGTGTCATGTCTTATATTTAGGTCTTTAAAACATTTTGAGTTCATTTTTGTATATGGTGTGAGGGAATGTCCTAATTTCATTAATTTACAAGTAGCAGCCCAGTATTCCCAACACCACTTACTGAAGAGATTATCTTTTCTCTGTTGTATTTGATTGCTGTCTTGTATATTAATTGACTATATAAATATGTGGGTTTATTTCTGGCCTCCCTATTCTGTTTCATTGATCCATATATCTTTTTTATGCCAACATTAGGCTGTTTTGATTACTGTAGCTTTGTAGTAGTCTCTGACAGAGAAGGCAATGGCACCCCACTTCAGTACTCTTGCCTGGAAAATCCCATGGATGGAGGAGCTTGGAAGGCTGCAGTCCTTGGGGTCGCTGAGGGTTGGACACGACTGAGCGACTTCACTTTCACTTTTTACTTTCATGCATTGGAGAAGGAAATGGCAACCCACTCCAGTGTTCTTGCCTGGAGAATCCCAGGGACAGGGGAGCCTGGTGGGCTGCCATCTGTGGGGTTGCACAGAGTCAGACACGACTGAAGTGACTTAGCAGCAGCAGCAGCAGCAGCAGCAACAGCAGTAATCTCTGAAGTGTAGAAGGATTATGCCTCCAGCTTTGTTCTTTTTCATCAAGATTGCTTTGGCAATTCTGGGTCTTTTGTGGGTCCATGTAAATTTTAGTATTATTTGTTCTAGTTCTGTGAAAAATGTCATGGGTATTTTGATAGTGATTGTATGAGATCTGTAGATTGCTTTGTGTGGGATAAGCCATTTTAACAATATTAGTTCTCCCAATCCAAGAGCATGGGAGATCTTTCCATTCTTTTAATAATTTTCAATTTCCTTTATCAATGTTTTATAATTTTCAGCATATAGGTCTTTCATCTCCTTGTTTAAGTCTATTTCTAGGTATTTCTTTTTGACATAATTTTAAGCAGGATTATATTTTTGCATTCTATTTCTGATATTTCATCGTTAGTATAAAGTAATGTGACAAATTTATATTAATCTTGTATCCTGCTACCTTACTGAATTCATTTATTGGTTCTAAGGGTTTTTGTGTGGAGAATTTAATGCCTTTGCAGAGAGTATCTTGTCATTTGCAAATAGTGACAGTTTTACCTCTTCCCTTCCAATTTGGATATGTTTTATTTTTTTGTCTGATTGCTGTGGCTAGGATTTCCAATACCATGTTCAATAGAAGTGATAAGAGTGGGCATCCTCCCTATTCATTTTTTCACTTCTTATATGACAGAGAAAATACAAGTCATAAAAATAGGAGCTTCCTCAATTTGTTCGTACGTACATGTGCATCTACTGAATTATTGCAAAAGCTTCTTAATTGTTTTACTTATTTTCATTTACCATGTTGAAAATCTGCTTATCTGGTGATGAATTCTCTGTCAGAACCTTTCATGTTTCCCATTGCCTTCAGTTCAGTTCAGTTGCCCAGCCATGTCCGACTCCTTGTGGCCCCATGAGTCACAGTACACCAGGCCTCCCTGCCCATCACCATTGCTTTAGTATGGTATTAATTCTCTAATAGAGCAGACTCTGATGTTTTATTTCTCCAGGTTCTGCTCTAATCACAAGTCTGGTAGGTGCCACCCTCCATGCCTTCTATATTGTACCATAATGAACAGTTTATGTGTTTTTTTCCCATAATGAAAGTTATAAGCCTCTGTATATATTGTTTTCTTATCCTGGGCTTCCTTGAATAAATGGTATTGTTTAGTGGTACAGAACATGAAATTGATAGTAACTCTTGATGGATTTGAATTCCAGCTCTACCTCTTAATAGCTGGATCTCAAAAGAGTTGGACATGACTTAGTGACTGAACAACAGCAAGAATTTTAGGCTAGGTACGTAACTATTCTAACTTCTTTGCTTGTTAAATGAGGAGTAAAATCGAAGCTACCTCATACAGTGGTAAAGCACGTAGTGGAGAGTTTCACATGTAGTAGGAGTTCTATATATTATATCACTAATTACTTACTGTGTCAGGCACTGTGATGGACATTGGAGAATAGAACATATTTGGGTCTTACCGTCTTAAGAGATTATATACTGTAGAGAAGCGAACCATAATTCAGTGATATTTGGGTTAAGTTCAAAAAGTTCTAGAAGAGGGACCCCTGAGTTAATTTTTTCTTACTTCAGGGGCTTTGAGTGTGGCATTCCCTATTCTGAAAAACCTGCTGTTGTTGTGTAGTTCCTAACTTATGTCCGACTTGTTTGCGACCCTATGGACTGTAGCCCGCCAGACTCCTCTATCCAGGGGATTTACTAGGCAGGAATACTGGAGTGGGTTGTTATTTCCTTCTGCAGGGGTTCTTCCTGACCCAGGGATAGAACCCATGTCTCCTGCATTGGCAGGCAGATTCTTTACCGTTGAGTCACTGAGGAAGCCCCCCCAAACCTTCTAGTTTTCAGCTAAAAGGACTGAAGATTCAAAAGCCTGAATAAATAAAGGAGCATGGCTTACTAGAAATATTGAATAAAGGTTAGTATAGCTGGTGTGAAGAAGTGAGGGTGGGTGAGACTGTAAGACTAGTGTGAAATGAGGTTTATAAAGTAGGCCGAGACCACACGTATTAGATGACCAGGTCAGGGGTACTGACCTCTATCCAAAAGCAAGAGGAAGTCACTGAAGCCTTTTACCTAGGGAGATAATACAATTCAGTTTATGTTTTTAAAAGGTCCAAGGTCCCTTGCCGACACTGTGACAGATTGGACCAGGGCAAGAGCAGGTGATGATGGTGTTATCTTGGACTAGGTGGTAGCAGAGGAAATAGGTAAGAAGGTTTTAGAGCCTAGAGATTCTAAATTTCTTTGTGACTGGATGTTGAGATTTGAAGAGGGTTAGGGATGAATTAATGCCTCTCCATTTCAATGTCTGACTATTTCATCATCTCTACCTAAGTCTCACTCTAAAAAGATGGGGTGTCACTCTTGTGCTTCTATAACACTGTCTACATACTTTGCTGAGTTTTAGCACATCTGCTATTATAGTTTACTGTAGCTGATTTGTTTTCCTTTTAAATTAAAATGTATTTGTGGTACATGATCAATAAATATTTGATAAATGAAAGCACGTAGTAACATAAAGCTAGATCATGAGCGAATACCGTACAGTATTTTAAGCCAGGTGTTTTGGTGATATATTGTTTTTGGATCAACCCATTTATAAAATAAGAATTCATTAAGAACTCCTCCTCCCCCCAAAACACCTTAATGGGTTCTTAACATTTTTTTTAAAACAGCATATCTCTGGAATAGGTATTGGCATTATTTGGGTCAAATAGAACAATAACATAATTTATACTTCTAGTTAATTAATCTGGAATGCATTTCTTTACCTTCTTTGTTGTGTGTTTTAAACAGGTCTCCTGATAAGGATTTCTCTTGGGGCTTATTATTTTCTCTTAATTTATGAAGGTGGGATTTTGAGTACCTAGTATTTAAATATATATACAGACATCTTAGCTTTAGAAAAAAACCCAGCTGTGATATTTAAAAACTTCTCTATTCTCCCTGGGTAGTGGGGCCAGTATTTGGTAGCTGGTGCTGAAATTGAAAACCTTTGATTACATCCTTGCCCTGGGATTGTGTCAGTGGCAACTGTCACTCAATGGGACAGAGGGAAAGGAAACAAAACAAAAACCTCTCTGTTTTCTTAGGCAGTTTGACATATATTTTGGTTAATATAGCTCCTTCTGTATTTTTTATCATTAATTTCCTCTTTTGAAATTAAATGTTGAGTAGTTTTGGTTTGGGGCTTCTCTAGTGACTCAGATGGTAAAGAATCCACCTGTAATGCTGGAGACCTGGGTTCAATCCCTGAGTTGGGAACATCCCCTGGAGGAGGGCATGGCAACCCCCTCCAGTATTCTTGCCTGGAGAATCCCCATGGACAGAGGAACCTGGTGGGTTATAGTCCATGGGGTCACAAAGAATCGGACACGAGTGAGCAACTAGCATAGCACAGTTTTGGTTTTGTCTTGGTATGGTTTGATTTTAACTTGGTATAATAGATAATTTTTAGCCCTAGTATTTCTATTGCTGAAAAACAAATATGTCAAATTGTTGGCTTTAGTAATGTGTAATATGGGAAGAAGGTAAAAGGAATTACTGTGCAGTAATATAACTTGCCTCTGAGATTTCACCAATTAAAAGGTATTTTATTATTGTATTGTATTAATTTCATTATATTTATTTTATAAAAAAGAAGTCTGCTGTATGCTTTTGTGACCTAGAAGGATAGGAACAACTATGAATAATGTAAATAATATAAAATATATACATTTTATTTAGTATATTTTTTTATCTTTTTTTTTTTTAACATTAATTTATTTGGCTGCCCTGGATCTTAGTTGCAGCATGTGGGATCTAGTTCCCTAACTAGGGAATGAACCTGAACCTCCTGTATTGGGAACAGGGAGTCTTAACCACTGGACCACTAAGGAAGTCCCTATTTAGTATTTTTAAAAGGATGATTTGCATATCTAACCCAATAATTAAAGTAATTACTAGTTCAAAAAATATTATTAGTGAAATACCAATAGATTCTAGTAAGGTTTACGACTTCATGAAAACCAGTGTAGGAAGCTCTGGCTTCCCTGGTGGCTCAGATGGTAAAGAAGCTGCCTGCAATGCAGGAGACCCAGGTTTGATCCCTGGGTCAGGAAGATCCCCTGGAGAAGGGAATGGGTACCAACTACAGTTTCTTGCCTGGAGAATTCCATGGACAGCGGAGCCTGGTGGGCCATAGTCCACGGGGTCGCAGAGTCAGACGTGACTGAGTGACTAACACACGCATGCAAACCAATGCTAATAATCCTGGGTGAAATTATTTAATAGAGTTTTTCCTTTTTTCTCTTTCATTACATTTCATGTAAATGAGTACAGTTGACTCTTGAACAGTGTGAGGTTAGGGGTGCCACCCACAGCATAGTTGCATATCTGCATATAATTTATATTGGTCCTCCTTATATGGGTGATTCTCCTTTGTCCGTGGTCTGCATCTCAGATTCAATCAACTTCGGACCCTTGTAGTATGGTAGTATTTACAGTTGAAAAAAAAAATTGCATGTAGGTGGATCTGTGCAGTTCAAACTCCTGTTGTTTAAGGGTCAGCTGTAACAGAAAACTTAATTTCTCTCAGTCAAATTTATATAACTTACTTTCTTGAGATACTAAGTAACTTTGCTCAAATTAGAAAAAAAATAGTCTGATAATGGGTAACTTTTATTGAATATTACTGTAGTTCTGGTAGTAGCTTTCAAAACAACCTTGTGACATTAAGACAGTCTTGATACCTTTTTGCAGATGAGAGAAACTGAGTATTGAGCAGTTAAGTTACCTGTCCAAAAGGTTATGGAGCTAATAATTGATGGATCTGATCTTTAAACCCAGGTAGTCTGATACTGTGCTGCAACCTAGAAATGGTGGCAAAACTTTTTCAAAGTAAGAAGTTAGTAACTTTTTTATTTCTTAAAGCCATTTTTTATTCAGTTTTCCTTAATTTTTACCTAATGCCCTTTACTGTTCCAGGATCCCAACTCTGATACTACATTGCATTTAGCTGTCATGTCTCTTTACATTCCTCTTGGCTATGACAGTCTCAGACTCTCCTTATTTTTCATGATCACTTTGATAGCTTTGAAGATTAATGGTCAGCTTTTTGGTAGAATGTCCCTCTGTTGGGATCCTGGAATACATACTACCTAGAAGTGACGAGAATCGATGAAGCCTATGACTTACTGAATTTGCAGTCTAATGGGGGTTGGGGAAGGACAACTTGGGGACCCCCAACAAGTGATTATAGCATTATGGGAAAGAATAGGACACACTGAGGATACACTTTCTCCAGATCACTAGCCATTTCTTTGTTTCCAATTGAGTTTTCCTCCTAGCAAGAAGAGTGATCTTTCTTGATAATAAATCTAGTCAGATACTCCCTACTTGATAAATCCTAGTTTGATACCTATTGCCCTTAGAATAAAATCCAAATTCCTTTAATGTGTATTACTGAAAAAGACCCTTAATAATATCAAGTCTCTCCCCACACTTTCTCTAGTTACATCCAATTATAAGGAAGTAAAGGAGAAAAAACTCGAACTTTTTCTCATGTTTTTTAGTTTCTTTTCTAAAACTGTTATACAATTTTATTATTTTGAATTATTTTTTAAGGAGGATAAAAAAATTGACCAAAGTTAACATACAGGATATGATTTTTAAAAGCACATTTAAGAATTAGTTTCTAATAAATACCCATAAGAATGCATGGAAAATGGAGGTTACACAATAACTGAAAAGTGTTCCTGTTTGTTGACACTCTTAAAAATACTTCTAGGATCCTTATTTTATAAAAATAAACCTTCCCTCAGTATACAGTATGTTTAAAAAATATACAAGATACTCTGACATATATTACAGTCATTCTGTTATAAAAATGTGGTTGTTCACGGAAATCAAAGGTGTAATCAAAAATCTTTCAACAAACAAAAGCCCAGGACCAGATGGTTTCACAGGTGAATTCTACCAAAAATTTAGAGAAGAGCTAAAACCTGTCCTACTCACTCTTCCAGAAAATTGCAGAGGAAGGTAATCTCCTGAATTCATTCTATGAGGCAAACATCACCCTAATACCAAAACTAGACAAAGATGCTACAAAAAAAAGAAAACTACAGGCCAGTATCACTGATGAACATAGATGCAAAAATCCTCAACAAAATTCTAGCAAACAGAATCCAACAACATATGAAAAAGATCATACATCATGACCAAGTGAGCTTTATCCTAGGGATGCAAGGATTCTTCAGTATTCACAGATCAATCAATGTGATACACCATATTAACAAATGGAAGATAAAAACCATATGATTATCTCCATAGATGCAGAGAAAGTCTTTGACTGACAAAATTCAACACCCATTTATGATAAAAACTCGCCAGAAAGCAGGCATGGAAGGAACATGCTATTGCTATTGCTAAGTCACTTCAGTCGTGTCCGACTCTGTGTGACCCCATAGATGGCAGCCCACCAGGCTTCCCCATCCTTGGGATTCTCCAGGCAAGAACACTGGAGTGGGTTGCCATTTCCTTCTGCAATGCATGAAAGTGAAAAGTGAAAGTGAAGTCACTCAGTCATGTTCAACCCTCAGTGACCCCATGGACTGCAGCCTTCCAAGCTCCTCCATCCATGGGATTTTCCAGGCAAGAGTACTGGAGTGGGGTGCCATTGCCTTCTCCGGAAGGAACATACTTCAGCATAATAAAAGCCATATATGACAAACCCACAGCAACATTATCCTCAATGGTGAAAAACTGAAAACATTTCCTCTAAAATCAGGAATGAGACAAGGGTGCCCATTCCCACCACTACTATTCAACATAGTTTTGGAAGTCCTAGCCACAGCAATCAGAGCAGAAAAAGAAATAAAAGGAATCCAGATTGGAAAAGAAGGAGTAAAACTCTCACTGCTTGCAGCTGACATGATCCGCTACATAGAAAACTCTAAAGACACCACCAGAAAATTACTAGAGCTAATCAATGAATAAAGTAAAGTTACAGGATATAAAATCAATACACAAGTCCCTTGCATTCCTATATACTAACAGTGAGAAAACAGAAAGAGAAATTAAGGAAACAATCCCATTCACCATTGCAATGAAAAGAATAAAATACTTAGGAATAAATTTACCTAAAGAAACTAAAGACCTATATATAGGAAACTATAAAACACTGATAAATCAAAGATGACACAAATAGATGGAAAAATATGCCATGTTCATGGATTGGAAGAATGAGTATATTACCCAAAGCAATCTATAGACTCAGCACAATCCATATCAAACTACCAGTGGTATTTTTCACAGAGCTAGAGCAAATAATTTCACAATTTGTATGGAAACACCAAAAAAACCCTGAATAGGCAAAGCAATCTTGAGAAAGAATGGAACTGGAGGAATCAACCTGCCTTACTTCAGACTGTACTACAAAGCTACATACTGTCATCAGGACTGTATAGTACTGGCACAAAGACAGAAATATAGATCAATGGAACAAAATAGAAAGCCCAGAGATAAATCCATACGCCTGTGGACACCTTATCTTTGATAAAGGAGGCAAAAATATACAATGAAGAAAAGACAATCTATTTAACAAGTCATCCTGGGAAAACTGGTCAACCACCTGTAAAAAATGAAACTAGAATACTTTCTAACACCATACAAAAAATAAACTTAAAATGGATTAAAGATCTAAACATAGGTGAGAAACTATAAAACTCTTAGAGGAAAACATAAGAAGAACACTCTCTGACATAAATCATAGCAATATCCTCTATGACCCACTTCCCAGAATAATGGAATTAAAAACAAAAATAAACAAATGGGACCTCAGTTCAGTTCAGTTGCTCAGTCGTGTCCAACTCTTTGAGACCCCATGAATCGCAGCAAGCCAGGCCTCCCTGTCCATCACCAACTCCTGGAGTTCACTCAGACTCACGTCCATCGAGTCGGTGATGCCATTCAGCCATCTCATCCTCTGTCGTCCCCTTCTCCTCCTGTCCCTAATCCCTCCCAGCATCAGAGTCTTTTCCAGTGAGTCAACTCTTCGCATGAGGTGGCCAAAGTACCGGAGTTTCAGCTTTAGCATCATTCCTTCCAAAGAAATCCCAGGGCTGATCTCCTTCAGAATGGACTGGTTGGATCTCCTTGCAGTCCAAGGGACTCTCAAGAGTCTTCAACACCACAGTTCAAAAGCATCAATTCGTCAGTGCTCAGCTTTCCTCACAGTCCAACTCTCACATCCATACATGACCACTGGAAAAACCATAGCCTTGACTAGACGGACCTTTGTTGGCAAAGTAATGTCTCTGCTTTTCAATATGCTATCTAGGTTGGTCATAACTTTTCTTCCGAGGAGTAAGCGTCTTTTAATTTCACAGCTGCAGTCACCATCTGCAGTGATTTTGGAGCCCCCCAAAATAAAGTCTGACACTGTTTCCACTATTTCCCATGAAGTGATGGGACCAGATGCCATGATCTTCGTTTTCTGAATGTTGAGTTTTAAGCCAACTTTTTCACTCTCCTCTTTCACTTTCATCAAGAGGCTTTTGAGTTCCTCTTCACTTTCTGCCATAAGGGTGGTGTCATCTGGATATCTGAAGTTATTGATATTTCTCCCGGCAATCTTGATTCCAGCTTGTGCTTCTTCCAGCCCAGCATTTTTCGTGATGTACTCTGCATATAAGTTAAATAAGCAGGGTGACAATATACAGCCTTGACGTACTCCTCTTCCTGTTTGGAACCAGTCTGTTGTTCCATGTCCAATTCTAACTGTTGCTTCCTGACCTGCATACAGATTTCTCAAGAGGCAGGTCAGGTGGTCTGGTATTCCCATCTCTTTCAGAATTTTCCACAGTTTATTGTGATTCACACAGTCAAAGGCTTTGGCATAGTCAATAAAGCAGAAATAGATGTTTTTCTGGAACTCTCTTGCTTTTACCATGATCCAGAGGATGTTGGCTATTTGGTCTCTGGTTCCTCTGCCTTTTCTAAAACCAGCTTGAACATCAGGAACTTCACGGTTCACGTATTGCTGAAGCCTGGCTTGGAGAATTTTGAGCATTACTTTACTAGTGTGTGGGATGAGTGCAATTGTGTGGTAGTTTGAGCATTCTTTGGCATTGCCTTTCTTTGGGATTGGAATGAAAACTGACCTTTTCCAGTCCTGTGGCCACTGCTGAATTTTCCAAATTTGCTGGCATACTGAGTGCAGCACTTTCACGGCATTATCTTTCAGGATTTGAAATAGCTCAACTGGAATTCTGTCACTTCCACTAGCTTTGCTCGTAGTGATGCTTTCTAAGGCCCACTTGACTTCACATTCCAAGGTGTCTGGCTCTAGGTGAGTGATCACACCATCGTGATTATCTTGGTTGTGAAGATCTTTTTTGTACATTTCTTCTGTGTATTCTTGCCATCTCTTCTTAATATCTTCTGCTTCTGTTAGGTCCATACCATTTCTGTCCTTTTATCGAGCCCACCTTTGCATGAAATGTTCCCTTGGTATCTCTAATTTTCTTGAAGAGATCTCTAGTCTTTCCCATTCTGTTGTTTTCTTCTATTTCTTTGCCTTGATTGCTGAGGAAGGCTTTCTTATCTCTTCTTGCTATTCTTTAGAACTCTGCATTCAGATGCTTATATCTTTCCTTTTCTCCTTTGCTTCCTGACCTGCATATAGGTTTCTCAAGAGGCAGGTCAGGTGATCTGGTATTCCCATCTCTTTCAGAATTTTCCACAGTTTATTGTGATCCACACAGTCAAAGGCTTACAACCCTACTGCCATACAACCCAGCAATCCCACTACTGGGCATACACACTGAGGAAACCAGAGTTGAAAGAGACACATGTACCTCAGTGTTCATTGCAGCACTGTTTACAATAGCCAGGACATGGAAACAACCTAGATGTCCATCGGCAGATGAATGAATAAGGAAGTTGTACATAAACACAATAGAATGTTACTCAGCTATAAAAAAGAACACCTTTGAGTTAGTTCTAATGAGGTGAACGAAACTGGAGCCTATTATACACAGTGAAGTAAGTCAGAAAGAGAAACACCAATACAGTATACTAACACATATATATGAAATTTAGAAAGACAGTAATGATGACCCTATATTCAAGACAGCAAAACAGACACAGATGCAAAGAACAGACTTTTGGACTCTGTGGGAGAAGGCGAGGGTGGGATGATATGAGAGACTAGCACTGAAACATGTATATTACCATATGTGAAATAGATGACCAATGCAAGTTCAATGCATGAAGCAGGGCACTCAAAGTTGGTGCTCTGGGACAACCCGGAGGGATAGGGTGGGGGATTCAGTATGGGGAACACCTGTACACCGTGGCTGATTCATGTCAATGTATGGCAAAAACCACCACAATATTGTAAAGTAATTAGCCTCCAATTAAAATAAATTAATTACACTTAAAAATGTGCTTGTTAACTAGTATTTCTGATATTATTTCACCATCTGACCATTTTATGAAAGTGCTCATTTTCACATATGGTCATTCCATATTTTGCTAAGTGAGCATGCTATAAAAAGTAACGTTTTTTAGAATATCTGCTGAATGTGACATTTCTGTGAAATTAAATGTTATTGCTAATATTTTTCCCAAGCGTCACAAAACTACATCTACTTTGCTAAAAACGTGCATATTATGTTTTAGCTTTACTTAATTTTTGAGATAACATTTTTGATGTTGAATTAGATGTAACCATGAATTAAATAAGTGGAATTACTTGGATTATCAACCAAGCATTTTTTTTAAAACTGCACCGTGCAGCTTGAGGGAATCTTAGTTCTTACCAGGGATCAAATCCAGGCCACAGCAGTGAACGTGCCCCGTCCTCGCCATTGAACTGTCAAGGAATTCCCAAGCATTTATTCATATATGTTAAAGTTATAGTTTAAACATATTCTGTAGCAAGAGATTTATTATTTCCAGAGCACATTTGTCACATTTATGAATTATGACTTTACTTTTCTATTGATATGACTAATAAAGAGTTAAATTTAGTTGAGACTTTATGCCTTGTGAATGAGGACTGAGTATGGATTCCTTTTTTTTAAGACCTATGTGAACATATTTTTCACCATTTTTAATGGTGGTCTTGGTCACCTTTTTAAGTGCACTGCTTCTTAAAAACAAAAGCAAAAATGAGTGATCAGTCACATTGTGGAGGACAATAAACCAAACCTTGATCCACAACCACATAAGCTCATTTCAGAGGGGATTTTCTTATTAGTTGAGAGGGCTAAATGACTTCTAAATTTTCTTTCAGTTCTTGATTCTGAGGTTTTCAATTGTCTTTTTTTTTCTCTACTGACCTAAATATGTCTGCATAAAATCATAATCTGTATGTTAATAGCTAATAAAGATATACTGGACCAACTTACACTTGTACCAACTTACAATAATGTTATATACACACAAATTCATAGAGAGAAGTACTTTGATTGCCACAATCATTTTAAAAATTAGTGATAGCACATTTGATCACATTACATTCCATTTTAATATACTTTTAGGTTAAAAAAGTCTGTTTCTTAAGACATAATTATTTCCTCAAGTATCTTATTTGTTATATTCTAATCCTCAAGATTTTTTCCTGATAAAAGTTGTTTTTCCATCAGGCATTATTTTAATTGTTGTTTTGAAATACTGACTTAATCAGTATAAGTTGCCAAGTATTAATATTTTTGGCATACATTCACATCCATTGTTGCAAAGACATATTCTTGTACTTTCATTTTAATTTAAATAGTTTATATTATTTTCTGACATCAGTAAAAACTTTTTAAAGCTTCCATTAGGCTCTTAGCATGTAAATAGGTTAATATAGCTTTCTGACTTGTTTCCACGATATTTTAGCCAAATATTATGAGACTGGGTCTTATATTTTGGCAATGATATACACAATCTGGCTTTTTGTATTTTGAAGATGAAGAATCTAAATAAACAAAAGAAGTCAGGGATACTAAAGGGCAAGAGGGGAAAGTGATGCTTTAGTTTGGTGTTAGCTTCTTGATTGGCTCAACTACCTGGAACCTTTAATAGTAGTATTCAGAAGGAGTGTTAGAATTGTTAAACTTGATTTATTGTCTAAAATATGTATGCCCTTATTATTTTGTAAAGTTTTATCTATTTGATTTTTGGCTGTGCTGGGGCCATTGTTGCTGTGCATGGGCTTTCTCAAGTTGCTCTGAGCAGGGGATACTCTTAAGTTGCAGTCTCAGGCTTCTCTTTGTGGTGGCGTCTCTTGTTGAGGAGCACAGGCTTCTCTAGGTGCTCGGGCCTCAGTAGTTGCAGCTAGCAGGCTCCAGAGCGCCAGCTCAGTTATTGTGGTGCTCGGGCTTAGTTGCCCCGTGATGTGCACTTTAATTTTATAACCAACAAGACATTTGAATTAGGATGAAGTGTATTTATTACTGTTGTGTCTATTCTATCCAGGGGCTTTGCAGGTGCCACAGTGGAAAGGAATCCTCCTGACAATGCAGGAGACCCAAGAGACATAGGTTAGATCCCCAGCTCAAGAAGAGTCCCCTGGAGAAGGAAATGGCAACCTACTCCAGTATTCTTGCCTGGAAAATTCCATGGACAGAGGAATCTGGCAGGCTACAGTCCATGGAGTCACAAAGAGTCGGACAGGACTGAGCTCCTGAGCATGCATGCATGCTACTCTATTAAAGATTTGCTTTTCTTACTAGTTTTGAAATACCATAGGCAGCTTGCACAATAGTGCTATTTTCATCTTGAGCTCTGGGTTTACTCTTTCAGGTAGCATTCTCAGCTATCAGTTATGATTGTTGGAGTCTGCCAGAGTAATTGCATGAAAAAAATCAACCTTGCCTTATTTTAATCTATTTAAATAATAGACTCATCAAAGGTTTTAAATTGTTTTTCTCCATAAGACTTCATTCATGTTAGTCTCATCAGTTTGAATAGTCTTGATCCTGTGATACAATATTTTGAAACAGTAACTTATTTAAGCTCAGATTTAACCATAGTAATTAGTATCTAATACATGTGCATACATTCTCAGTCACTAAGTTGTGTCTGACTCTTCAACCCCATGGACTATAGCCCACCAGCCTCCTCTGTCTATGGGTTTTCCCAGGCAAGAATACTGGGCGGGTTGCCATTTCCTTCTCGAGGAGATCTTTTGGACCCAGGGATTGAACCCACTTCTTCTGCAGCTCCTGCATTGGCAGGCGATTGTTTACCACTGAGCCACTTAGGAAGCCCATCTAATGCATATATAGCACAAAGTTCTGGAGATAGACAATGATGATAGCTGCATAGTAATATAAATGTACTTAATATGACACCATCCTTATGGCAGAAAGTGAAGAGGAACTAAAAAGCCTCTTGATGAAAGTGAAAGAGGAGAGTGAAAAAGTTGGCTTAAAACTCAACATTCAGAAAACGAAGATCGTGGCATCTGGTCCCATCACTTCATGGCAAATAGATGGGGAAACAATGGAAACAGTGTCAGACTTTATTTTTGGGGGCTCCAAAATCACTGCAGATGGTGACTGCAGCCATGAAATTAAAAGACTCTTACTCCTTGGAAGAAAAGTTATGACCAACCTAGATAGCATATTCAAAAGCAGAATTATTACTTTGCCAACAAAGGTCCGTCTAGTCAAGGCTATGGTTTTTTCATTGGTCACGTATGGACGTGAGAGTTGGACTGTGAGGAAAGCTGAGCACTGAAGAATTGATGCTTTTGAACTGTGGTGTTGGAGAAGACCCTTGAGAGTCCCTTGGACTGCAAGGAGATCCAACCAGTCCATTCTGAAGGAGATCAGCCCTGGGATTTCTTTGGAAGGAATGATGCTAAACCTGAAACTCCAGTACTTTAGCCACCTCATGTGACGAGTTGACTCATTGGAAAAGACTCTGTTGCTGGGAGGGATTGAGGGCAGGAGGAGAAGGGGATGACAGAGGATAAGATGGCTGGATGGCATCACCGACTTGATGGACGTGAGTTTGAGTGAACTCTGGGAGATGGTGATGGACTGGGAGGCCTGGCGTGCTGCAATTCATGGGGTCGCAAATAGTCGGACACGATTGAGTGACTGAACTGAACTGAACTGAATATCACTAAACTGTATGTATACTTAAAAATGGCTGTGGAAATTTTCATGTTATGTGTATTTTGTTACAATAAAAAAATAATGGCATCATCCTGATAAGTTTGGTTCCTGGAGGAGGGCATGGCAACCCACTCCAGCATTCTTGCCTGGAGCATCCCCATGGACAGAAGAGCCTGGTGGGCTATAGTCCATGGAGTTGCAAAGAGTCAGACATGACTGAAGTGACTTAGCAAGTACACACGTGTAAGTCTGGTTAATGATTTGTTGTTGTTGTTGAGTCACTAAACTGTGTTTGACTCTTTGTGACCCCATGGACTGCAGTACCCTAGGCCTCGCTATCCCTCACCATCTCCCGGAGTTTGCTCAAGTTCATGTCCATTGAATCAGTGATGCTATCCAACCATCTCATCCTCTGTCGCCCTCTTCTTTTGCTTTCAGTCTTTCCCAACATCAGAGTCTTTTCTAATGAGTTGACTCTTCACATCAGGTGGCAAAGTATTGAAGCTTCAGCTTCAACATCAGTCCTTCTAATGAGTTATTCAGTGTTGATTTCCTTTAGGATTGATTGGTTTGGTCTCCTTGCTGTCCAAGGGACTCTCAAGAGTCTTCTCCAGTACCACAGTTTGAAAGCATCAGTTCTTTGGCGCTCAGCCTTTTTTATGGTCCAACTCTTACATCCGTACATGACTACTGGAAAAACCAGCTTTGATCATATGGACCTTTGTTGGCAAAGTGATGTCTCTACTTTTTAATATACTGTGTAGGTTTGTCACAGCTTTTCTTCCAAGGAGCCAAGTGTGTTTTAATTTTGTGGCTGCAGTTAACCATCCTCAGTGATTTTGGAGCCAAAGAAGGTGAAATCTGTCACTGTTTTCACTATTTCCCTGTCTATTTGCCATGAAGTGATAGGACCAAATGCCATGTTCTTAGTTTTTTGAATGTTGAATTTTAAGCCACCTTTTTCACTCTCCTCTTTCATCCTCATCAAGAGCCTCTTTAGTTCCTCTTCACTTTCTGCCCTTAGAGTGGTATTATCTGCATATCTGAAGTTATTGATATTTCTCCCAGCAATCTTGATTCTAGCTTGATTACATTTGTTAATGATTACATTTGTTAAAATGTGTAAAAAATTTAGATTATTGCCTGGTCCATATTAAGTGCTTCTAATACATATATATCCAATAATATATAAAAACAATTATACGCTGAAAACAAGTAGGATTTATCCCAGGAATGCAAGACTGCTTCAACATTCAAAAGTCATTTAATGTAACTCATATCATCAACAGAGTAAAAAAGAAAAATTACTAGTTCCTAGTAGACTAGGAATAGAGGGAACTTCCTCCACTTGAGAAAGAGCATCTACAAAAACCTAAAGTTAACATCAGACTTAATGGTGAGAAATTTGAGACTTTCCCACTAAGATCAGGAACAAGGCAAGAGTGTCATATCTAGCCACACCCTTTCAACAAAATACAGTAAGTAATAGAGCTGTGGTCTGAATTTTTGAGCACCAGACCATATGTTGAAATCCTAACTCCCAAAAGTCATGTTATTAGTAGGTGGAATCTTTGGCAAGTGATTAGGTCATGAGGATGTAGCCCTCATGAATGGGATTACTGCCCCAATAAAAAAGATCGTGCAGAGGTCCCTACCATCTTCCACTATGTGAAAATACAATGAGAAGTCTGTAACCTGAAAGAGAGCCCTCACTGAACCATACTGACATCCTGGTCTCAGAATTTCAGCCTCCAGAACTGTGAAAAATAAGTTTCTGTTGTTTATAAACTACCTGGTCTGTGATACTTTGTTACAGCAGCCCAATATCTTAGCCCAATAGACTAAGACAGCTAATGCAAGATACAAGAAGAGGAAATAAGAGTTCAGATTGAGAAGGACTGCCTTTACAAACATGTTAAAAATTGCATTAATTGGCATTTAAAAAATATTTTAGTAACTTTAAGAAAAATTACTCTATTCATTAGAATAAGAGGAATGTTTACTTACATAATTATCTTACCTATGAGTGTAAGAATTATAATATCCCTTCCATTTTTTAAAATAGCAGCTTTATTGAGATATAATTCACATACCATCTAGTTCACTCTTTCAAGATATACAGTTCAGTTTTTAATATATTCATAGGTATGTTCACACATTACCAGTCAGTTTTAGAACAGTGTCATTAGAATGGTTGATTCTTTTTTTTGAACTTTGATTTTTAGGATTTTTTAAAAACCATTCTAACCTTTTAAAAATGCACAATTCAGTGACATTGCTGCTGGAGGAGACTCTTGAGTGTCCCTTGGATAGCAAGGAGATCAAACCTAAAGGAAATCAACCCTGAATATTCATTGGAAGGACTGATGCTGAAGCTCCAATACTTTGGCCACCTGGTGCGAAGAGCCAACTCATTGGAAAAGACCCTGATGCTGGGAAAGATTGAGGGCAGGAGGAGAAGGGGGCGAAAGAGGATGAGATGGTTGGATGGCATCATTGACTCAGTGGACGTGAGTTTGAGCACAGTCTGGGAGATAGTGAAGGGCAGGGAAGCCTGGCATGCCGCAGTCTGTGGGGTCACAAAAGTCACACATGACTGAGTGAACAACAACAACAAAGAACATTCACAGTGCTCTGCAACTATCACCCTCTCCCTTATCAGAACTTTTAATCATTCCAAACAAAAACTTTGTACCCACTAGACATTAGCTTCCTATTCCTCTTGACCGTGAAGTTGCTCAGTTGTGTCCGACTCTTTGTGACCCCATGGACTGTAGCCTACCGGGCTCCTCTGTCCATGGGATTTTCCAGGCAATGGTACTGGAGTGGATTGCCATTTCCTTCTCCAAGGGATCTTCCCAACCCAGGGATCAAACCCGGTCTCCCGCATTGTAGACAGATGCTTTACCGTCTGAGTCACCAAGGAAGTCATTAGTACAGTACAGTACAATAATTTCTCCAAGGGTTTCAGGAAGTTCCCAGGCAGCTACCATATTTGCACTCATGACCTCGCCACTTTTCCATTGTGAAGGTTGACTGTAGCCTTGAACCATGGCTGGCATTAGAGATGCACCCTCTGATTCTTCGCCCTGTTTCTTCTCCAAGCCTTCATAAAGGCTTTTTAGCTTTCTCTTGAATCAGCATTAAGCTGAGCAGGATTCGACACTGATGCTGATCCTGCATTCACACTCTGAGAAGTTTCTCCATCTCCTCCATCAATTTTCCATGCTTCTTTGACATAATTGTTGACATCATCGGCACAGCAGACTTCACTTCACATGTTCCATGATCTTGTCCTTGTTCTTTAGAATCCTGCTCAGCCTCCAGCAATTCTGGAACAGGCTCCTCCTTGGCCAACATGGGGGGTTCATCCATGCTGCCCACAGGTATGCCCCCAGGATCTCTCTCCTGGTCCACCTGTGGGGGCTGAGCATCCTCTGGAACCCCTTCTGGTGGTCCAGCAGGTGACACAGGACGGCTGGGCTGGGGGGTGCCCCCAGGGCTGGGCCCCGTGCTCTTCTGCAGGGAGCCTTCTGAATGGAAGGCTGAGTAACTCTGGTTACTGTTCTCATCATTGAGATCCAGCAGGATGAGAGGGCCACCCCCTCAGGGACTGGCGCCCCTGCCCCTCCGCTCCCAGCCTCGGGATCTCTCCGCCCCTCCACCTGCCCTCCGGTGCTCCTCCTCCTGGGGAGTCCACCGCTGGCACCCACTTGAAGATATGAAGGGAAGTGTCGCCCACAGTCACCCAGCACTTCTCCCATCTCCGGACCTTCTCGATGGTCGCCATCACCTTCTTGATGTCATCCTTGGCTCGGCTCCGGGTCTCGGCCTGCACAGTCCGGCCGGCCATACTGCCTATTCCTCTTATCTCCTGACAGATTCTTCCCAGCTCCTGGCAACCACCATTCTACTTTCTGTTTTTATGAGTTTTACTGTTCTGCGTCCCTCATGTATTTGAAATCATACAATATTTGTCCTTCTGTATCTGGCTTATATCACTTAGCATATAACATCTTCAGAGTTCATCCATGTTGTAGTATGTGTCATAGTTTCATAGTTTTGTTCCTTTTTAAGACTGAATGCTATTCCACTGTATATATACGCCACTTTCATTTATGTATCCACCTGTCAATGGATATTCGGGTTGATTCCACCTTTCAGCTACTGTGAATAATGCTGCTGTGAACACTGATGTGCAAATACTTGAGACCCTGTTTTCAATTATTTTGAGTGTATATCCAAAAGTGGAACTGCTGGGTTTTATGGTTATTAGGTTTTGATTTTTTGAAGAACTACCATACTGTTTTCCACAACAGCTGAACCATTTTATATTTCCATCAGTAATGTACAACTGTTCCAATTTTTCCATATCTTCACCAAGACTTGTTATTTCCTATTTTTATAATAGATATCCTAATGACTAGTGAATTTGGAAAACTCAGCAGTGGCCACAGGACTGGAAAAGGTCAGTTTTCATTCCAATCCCAAAGAAAGGCAGTGCCAAAGAATGCTCAAACTACTGCACAATTGCATTCATCTCACACGCTAGTAAAGTGATGCTCAAAATTCTCCAAGCCAGGCTTCAGCAATATGTGAACCATGAACCTCCAGATGTTCAAGCTGGTTTTAGAAAAGGCAGAGGAACCAGAGATCAAATTGCCAACATCTGCTGGATCATCGAAAAAGCAAGAGAGAACCAGAAAAACATCTATTTCTGCTTTATTGACTATGTCAAAGCCTTTGACTGTGTGGATCACAATAAACTGTGGAAAATTCTGAAAGAGATGGGAATACCAGACCACCTGACCTGCCTCTTGAAAAACCTGTATGCAGGTCAGGAAGCAACAGTTAGAACTGGACATGAAACAACAGACTGGTTCCAAATAGGAAAAGGAGTACTTCAAGGCTGTATATTGTCACCCTGCTTATTTAACTTATATGCAGAGTACATCATGAGAAATGCTGGTCTGGAAGAAGCACAAGCTGGAATCAAGATTGCCGGGAGAAATATCAATCACCTCAGATATGCAGATGACACCACCCTTATGGCAGAAAGTGAAGAGGAACTCAAAAGCCTCTTGACAAAGGTGAAAGTGGAGAGTGAAAAAGTTGGCTTAAAGCTCAACATTCAGAAAACGAAGATCATGGCATCCAGTCCCATCACTTCATGGCAAATAGATGGGGAAACAGTGGAAACAGTGTCAGACTTTATTTTTTTGGGCTCCAGAATCACTGCAGATGGTGACTGCAGCCATGAAATTAAAAGACACTTACTCCTTGGAAGAAAAGTTATGACCAACCTAGATAGCACATTGAAAAGCAGAGACATTACTTTGCCAACAAAGGTCCGTCTAGTCAAGGCTATGGTTTTTCCAGTGGTCATGTATGGATGTGAGAGTTGGACTGTGAAGAAAGCTGAACGCTGAAGAATTAATGCTTTTGAAGTGTGGTGTTGGAGGAGACTCTTGAGAGTCCCTTGGACTGCAAGGAGATCCAACCAGTCCATTCTGAAGGAGATCAGCCCTGGGATTTCTTTGGAAGAAATGATGCTAAACCTGAAACTCCAGTACTTTGGCCACCTCATGTGAAGAGTTGACTCATTGGAAAAGACTCTGATGCTGGGAGGGATTGGGAGCAGGAGGAGAAGGGGATGACAGAGGATGAGATGGCTGGATGGCAACACTGACTTGATGGACGTGAGTCTGAGTGAACTCAGGGAGTTGGTGATGGATAGGGAGCCTGGCATGCTGCAGTTCATGGGGTCGCAAAGAGTCGGACAGTACTGAGCGACTGAACTGAACTGAACTGAGTGACTAGTGATGTTGAACATCTTTTCAGGTACTAATTAGCCATTTGTATAACTTCTTTTGAGACTTGTCTATTCAAATTTTTTCCTCTTTTTAAATTGGGTTGGTTTTTCTATTGTTGTTTAGTTGTAGGAGTTCTTTATATATTCCGAATATTAATCCCTATCAGATATATGCTTTGCAAATTTTTCTCCCATTCTGTGGGTTGTTTTTTCACTCTTTTAGTAGTGTCCTTTGATTTCACAAAAATTTTAATTTTGATGACATCCAACTTATGTATCTTTGGTTGATATTTTTGTGATATTACAAATGGAATTTAAAAAATTCCTTTTCAGATTGTTTGTTTTTATTATGTTGAAATGTGACTGATTTTTGTGTGTTGATTTTATATCCTGCAACTTTGCTGAATGTATTTATTTGCTGTGTCGGGTTTCTTTTTTTTCTTAGACTGAGGGTTTTCTACATAATAAGATTGTCATCTATGAACAGAAATGAGTGTATTTCTTTCTTTTCAACTTGGATGCCTTTTATTTCTCTTTCTTGCCCAGATTAACTGACTAGAACATCCAATACTATATTGGAAAGTGGTAAAGGAGGCCTTTTTATCTTATTCCTGATCTTACAGGAAAAGCTTTGTCTTTCAGCACTGAAAATGATATTAGCTGTGGCTTTTTCATATAGGCCCTTATCATGTTGAAGAAGTTCCTTCTGTTCCTAGTTTTCTGAATATTATTATCATGAAAGGGTGTTGAATTTTGTCAAATGCTTTTTCTATATCAGTTATCCTAATCATGTGTCTTTTCTGCCTTCATTCTATGAATGTAGTGTGTAACTCTAATTGACAGTCTTGTGTCTCTGGAATAAATTCCATTTGGTCTTGATGTTTAATCCTTTTAATATATTGCTGAATTTGTTAACCACTACATTTTACTGTCATTTTTTAATAGTAACTTAATTCTTTCCTTGCCAGTTTCTTACCCAAAAGATAGTTCTCTTGCTATACAAATTGTTCTGTGACATAGAAAAACAGTTAAGCATTCCCCAGTTTTGCTATATGAAGGAAATAAATATAATTCTGTTAACAGTACCCAACAAAACATCAAAAAGGGAAATTGTGAGTTGTCATATCCAAATGGGACATGGATTGTCTCATATATAATTATTAACTATTTAGTAAGCATTTATTGAGAATTTAGTATGTTCCAGGCAGTGTCAAATTTGTTCTCAAGGTGTTTACAAATGTGGAAGGGGAGACTAGTTAACCACTGAATACAATACAGTTTTATATAATATTATAATAGAGATATCCATGGGTGCTACATGATTACACAGGAAGGTACCTAATTCAAAAAGAAGATGAAAGAAAAGTGTGTTACTCTTAAACTGTCTTGAATGATAAGTAGAAATTATCCAGAAAAAGGAGAGGACTGTTTCATACAGGGGACTATCAATCATAATGACAATGAAAAAGCATAATAATTGAAAAACTACAAATATTTCCAAGGTGGAGAATCTGTATGAAAAAGTATTGAGAAATGACATTTTTGAGGTAAGGAAGGGCTAGTTTGTAGACGTGATTTAGGAGCTTGAATGCTTTTTATTTTTTTGAAAAAACTTGGGAATCATCGAAAGATTTTAAACCAGGAAGTCATATGAACAAATTTTTGTTTTAGACAGATAATCCTAGCAAAATGTGGACTATGGTTTGAAGGATGGAATGGAAATGGAGGGAAAGGAGACTAAAGGCAAAAAGACAGGAAATGATTGCATTAATCCAGGCCAGAAGCAATGAAGGTCTAGACTTAAACAGTGGCAGTGGAAATGGAAGAGGGAGACTGATTTTGAAAGTATTTAATAATTAGAATCAAAAGGTGTTGATGATCAAATAGAACTGTGAGGATGGGTTGTTGGAAATTAAATTGGTTGGCTTGATAAATTTGGAGGAAAGTGATCAGAGAATCAGTAGAGCACAGTAGTGAGAAGGAGTAGCAGACATTCCTTCATGTCTGAAGGAATGAAACTTAATGGAGTAGTAGTTTCAGGGTGAAATAAGAACCCTATCAGACAAGTCCAGAAGATAGGCCATTTTATAAGACATTGCATAGCCTGGTCTCTTCCACAAGCTAATTTCATTGGGGGACAGGAGACCAGGAGAGAATGAAAGACTGTTTTAGTTTAAAAGAGACCAAAAAATTTTAAAACCAAATGTATGACATAAACTTAAATTAGAGTGTAGGTTGAAAAAGTAACTGTAAAAAAGACATTATGGTACAATTTGGAAATTTGCATATTGAATAGATATTAGATATTCTTAGTGAATTTTTATGAATTTTAATGATATCATAATTATATTGGGATTATGTAGAAGAATGTCCTTATTTTTAGGAGATGCATGTTGAAGTATTTAGGGATGAATAATTGTAATGTCTGTAATCAGAGACAGGGATTTAGGAAAGAAGAAAAAAATGGCAAAACATTAATAATAGTTTGATACAGGTGGTGGGTAGAGAGTTGTTTACAATACTAAGCTTTCAGTTTCAGATTCAAACTTCAGTTTGCCATGCCAGCAGCTATTTATGTAGCATTTACATTGTATTAGATATTATAAGTAATCTAAAGATGATTTAGCCTGTATACATGTAGGTTATATGCAAATATTATGGTATTTTATATTAAAAAGGACTTGAGTGTCCTCAGATTTTGGTATCTGCAGGTCCTGGAACCACTCTCCCCATGGATTCCGAGGGATGACTTTTTTCAATTCCTGATCAAATTTTAAAGTATAAGATCCTCAATTTTTGATAGTTTATTACCAGTGAGAAACTTTGTTTATGTAAAAATGTGAAAGCATTTTTCTCAGCCATTAAAAAATTTAAAACAATTGAAATTATAATTTCAAAAACTCATCCTTTTTAAATTGAACTGTAGTTGATTTACAATGTTATATTCATTTCAGGTGTACAACATAGTGATTCAGTATTTATAGATTATATTCTATTTAATGTTATTATAAAATAGTGACATATTTCCCTGTGCTGTATAATATATCCTATTTATTTGTTTATAATTTTTATTGGTGTATAGTTGATTTACAGTACTGTAAATTAGTTTCTTCTGTACAGCAAAGTGAATCAGTTATCCATCTACATATACTCACTCTTTTAGATCATTTCCCATATAGGCCACTGTACAGTATTGAGTAGAGTTTCCTGTGGTATACACTTAGTTATCTGTTTTACATAGAGTACTGTGTAGATGTCAATCCCAATTTCCCAACTTGTCTTTCCCCCTCTTATCCTATGGTGACCATAGTTTTTCTTTTAAAAATTTTTTATTTATATATTTTTGGCTGTGCTGGGTCGCTGCTGCTCAGATTTTTCTCTAGTTGTGGCCAGCAGGGACTACTCTTTGTTGCAGTGCTCAGGCTTATCACTGCGGTGGCTTCTCTTCTAGAGAAAAGGCTCTGGGGCTCTTGGGCTTTGGTAGTTGTACATGTTGGCTCAGTAGTTGTGGTTCCCAGGCTCTAGAGCACAGGCTTGTGGTGCACAGTCTAGAGCACAGTTACTCTGTGGCATGTGGGATCTTCCCAGACCAGGGATCGAACCCATGTCTCCTGCATTGGCAGGGGGGGGGGTTT
>NW_011494889.1:7174869-7188704 GCF_000754665.1 Bison bison bison | reverse complement strand
GCCTAAATTTGTTTTCTACATCTGTAACACTATTTCTGTTTTGTAGATAAGTTCATTTGTACCCTTTTAACATTTTTATTTTTATTTTTTAAAATTATTTATTTATTTGGCTGTGCTAGGTCTTCATTCGGAGAAGGCACTGGCGACCCACTCCAGTACTCTTGCCTGGAAAACCCCATGGACAGAGGAGCCTGGTGGGCTGCAGTCCATGGGGTCACAAAGAGTCAGACACGACTGAGCGACTTCCCTTTCACTTTTCACTTTCATGCATTGGAGAAGGAAATGGCAACCCACTCCAGTGTTCTTGCCTGGAGAATCCCAAGGACAGAGGAGCCCGGTGGGCTTCCATCTATGGGGTCGCACAGAGTCGGACACGACTGAAGCAGCTTAGGAGGAGGAGGAGGTCTTCATGGCTGCACGTGGGCTCAGGCTCTCCAGGTGTGGCGAGCGTGGGCTGCTCCTTGTTGAGGTGTGCCGGCTTCTCACTGTGCTGGCCCCTCTCGTTGTGGACCACGGGCTCTAGGCATGTGGGCTTCAGTAGTTGCAGCACATGGGTTCCATAGTTGTGACACATGGGTTTAGTTGCTCCACAGCCTGTGAGATCTTCCTGGATTAGGGATTGAACCCATGTTCCCTGAATTGGCAGGTGTATTCTTAACCACTAGACCCCCAGGGAAGCCCTGTACCCTTTTTTTAGATTCCATATATAAGTGATATCATATGGTATTTGTCTTTCTCTGTCTGACTTACTTCATTCCATATGACAATCTCTAGGTCCATCCATGTGGCAAATGGCATTATTTCTTTTTTTTTTTTATTATGGCTGAGCAATATTCCATTGTATATATATATATATATCACATCTCCTTAAACCAATTGTCTGTTGATGGGCACTTGGATTGTTTCCATGCCTTGGCTATTGTAAATGGTTCTGCTGTGAACGTTGGGGTGCACGTATCTGTTCAAATTGTGATTTTCTCTGGGTATATGCCCAGGGGTGAGATTGCTGGGTCATGTGGTACCTCTATTTTTAGTTTTCTAGGAAGCCTCTGTATTGTTTTCCACAGTGGTGGTACCAATTTACATTCCCGCCAACAATGTAAAAGGGTTCCCTTTTCTCCGCAACCTCTCCAGCATTTATTGTTTGTAGATTTTTTGATGGTGGCCATTCTGACTGGTGCTTATTTATTTTATATATAGTAGTTTGTGTCTCTCAATCTCATTCTCCTATTTCACCCCTCACTCCTTTCCCCACTGATAACCACTAGTTAGTAGTTTGCTCTCTGTATCTGTGAGTCTGTTTTTGTCAAACACACCCTTTAATTGAAAAATATAATTGAAAATTTTGTGATGTAATACAAATGCTTTTTTAAAAAATATTTATTTTTATTTATTTATTTGACTACTCCTGGTCTTAGTTGCAGTATGTGGAGTCTAGTTCCCTACACCAGGAATGACACTCGGGCCCCTGCATTGGGAGCTCAGAGTCTTAACAGCTGACCACCAGGGAAGTCCCTGCAAATGGTTATTTAATCTAGTTGAACTTTCTCATATCATTACTTAAAAACTGTGGTATAGATTTAATTTATATAACATGTTATGTGTTGTTAGAGCCAGGCAGCAAGCTTGGCTGCTACTGAAAGTTCGTATCATCTGTGGAAGGGTAGAATTAGCTAGCGTATATGAAGATAAAGATTATGGGCTGTTTCTTAGAGCCACAAGCCCCCTCAGTCCCAACACTGTGTTCCTTGGGCGTGTGGAGCATGAACTACTCCACTAGCTCCATGGGTTCTTTGTCCATTTGTCCATGGTGAGCAGTGCTGCATTTGATTTCTGTTTTCTGAAATAGGAGGATATGAGGTAGATCACTTTCATGGCAAGCGTGGAGCCCTGGGTGCTTGATATTTGTTGTGCTTGCTACCTGTGTAGACCAAGGGGCTTGCCATCAGAGCCTGTTCTGCTTTGAGCCTCCTGCCAGGAATCGCTGGAATAGATTCTTTCAGCTGCCTGACTTTGCCAGATCTAACTTTGATCTGGCCACACTGAGAGATGAGAGGATCAGTGTTTTTGGATGCTCTTGTAATCCTTTCACATCATACCTGTGTCCAGTGGGTGAGGATTCCTGAGTTATGGAAGTTCCAAATGTCGATTAAAACATTATTTATTCCTGACAGATGACGATTGGAAAAAGGAGATTTCATGATCAAGTAAATTTGGAAAATGCTGCATTAATTTCTTTAGAACATCTCAAAGACTTTAATATGCTAATATGCATGATTAATCCCCAAGAGGAGAACATAATATTGTGAGTCTGTTTTTGTCAAAAACACACCCTTTAAATTCCTTTCTCAGGCATTTTTGATCATTGAAGCCTTTTACTGAGAAACACGTTGAGGAATGAGTATGAAACAGAACCCATTTTAGAAAACTTCAGTTCAGTTCAGTTCAGTTGCTCAGTCGTGTCTGACCATTTGCAACCCCATGGACTGCAGCATGCCAGGCTTCCCTGTCCATCACCAACTCCCGGAGCTTGCTCAAACCCATGTCCAACGAGTCGGTGAAGCCATGCAACCATCTCATCCTCTGTCATCCCCTTCTCTTCCTGCCTTCAATCTTTCCCAGCATCAGGATCTTTTCCAATGAGTGAGTTCTTTGCATCAATATTAACTAGAGGTTGTTAAAAGTTAGTAATTGTTGTTAATATAAAATTGGGCATAGGAATGGAAGAATACTGCTTTAAACTTGTTAGTAATACCTATTTCAGAACACAAATCAGCATTGTATTTACTGGTAAAGGACTAGTATTCTAATCTATCAAATAATGTTTTTAAAGAGCAAAGATTATCATTATCATTTTATGAATTCAATTTGTTTTGGTAGTTCTAGCCAGTGTCCTAAATCATGAAGGAGAAATAAGAAAGTATGCATTTTGGAAAGAAGAGACCAAATGAATTATCAGAAAATACAAAGTAACCAACTGAAGAGGGATTATAAAAAGTTTTGGGAAATAGATGGGTATAAGATCAATAGCAAATTTTTAAAAAATTAATATTTACCTCTACTTCTAGAAATTTCAAGGTCTCCAAAAAGATTCCTTCACAATATCCACAAAATCCATAAAGTACTGAGGCACAATCTTGGAGAATTTGTGTGTGGCTTATATGAGGAAAGCCATAATGTATAACCTTCAATTTAGAGATATAAAAAGGGCTATATAGCTAATACAGATCTCTTAGATGTGAAAACTATTTTAAAATGTTCAGTCTTTCTCAGTGTATAGCTTCATTGCAATAGCAATCCCAATGGTGTTTTATTTGGAATTTCTAAATTTTATTTGAATTTCTAAGTTTCATTTGGAAGACTTACACTGGTGAGTATATTAATGAATATTCCTAAGAAGAAGACCAGGAACAGTGATAATATTAATAAGTGAAATGGGATGGTAATGCCATAACAGTAGAAATACAGTTCAGAATGGAATCAGTAGAATAGACAATGGAAGTAGTCTCCATCACATAAAGGACTATAACACATTGTAAAGTAGGAGGAAAGAATTCAAGTGCTTAGTAAATTAAAAATTATTAAAATCAGATTAGAAGTTAATCTTTCACTTTGAATCGTGCCAAAATAACTTTCAGATGGATTAAAAAGTGTATTTTTAAATTGTAGAAGAAAATAGAATTGAGTTTACCAAACCTGTAGAAAAAGGATAATTTTCTCCCTCTTTTGGTGGTTCTTTCAAAGACTATGTTTCTAAACTTTAAAGGATAAGAAATCTCAACAGGTGTCACTAAAATAAAAATTAAAAATAACATACTTTTAAAAGGTAATCTTAAATTTAAAAAGCAAATATCAGCTTTGTGTAATGACAGTATTATAACCAGTGAGATTTTTCCCAAGTTACTATTAGAACTAGTAAGAATGTTCCCACTAAATAACACAAATTCAACTGCATTCAACTTAGCGTATTTCAGTGAGATAATAAGACAAATGCACAAAGATGAATTGGGCAGAATGGTTCACTCAAAAATTAATATATTTAACAACAAAAACATTTAGAAACTACCTAAATGTCTACAGTTAGGGAGCTGGTTTAATAAACTATGATAAAGTTCTATAATGGATTATCAGCCACTAAAAACAATAATGTAATAAATATTTTTTTGAGAATGAAAAGATGCTCACAATTTACTGTTGAGTGAAACATTAGATTAGAGGGCAACATTAAAAGTAGTTAACTCTGCATGTTAGGATTTGAAGTAATGTTTACTTGATCTCAACTTCTCTTTTTTTGTCTTCAGTAATCATGTGTGATTTTGATGATCATAAGGGAGGTGGAACTGTTTTCATATTAGGGAAGCAAATGCAAACAACTGACCTGGAAAATTGTTTTCAATACTTCTTAAAATTATTTTCAGTAATTCTTTCAGTAAGAATTAAGTAAGAATTTCAGTAAGTCTTTATTATTTAACGAGCTCATACAAATTGTTAAGAAAAAAAATGGAAGATCCCAGTACGGATGAGCAGAGAACCTGAACAGACAATTCAAAACAGAAAACAGAGGTGATAAACAAGCATTAAGGATCACTATTCAGATTTACTTGTAAGCAAGGAACTGTGCATTTAAATAATAACATTTATTTTCTTATCAAACTAGAAGTTTGCCACCATGTTATTATAATAAATTAATAAATATCAATAAATTGTTACATCCCTTTGATAGTTTTCACAATTGAAGGTTATGTTGCAACCTGGAAAATTAGAGCATCTGAGTGAAATAGTAGAATGAATGGTAGTTCATATGCCACAACTAAGCCCAAACACAGCCAAATAAATAAAGTAATTAAATAAATAAATTTAAAAATAAAACTAAGATTTAAACAAACAAACAAACAAAAAGCATATTGGGAAGGGGAGAGGGGAAGTAAATTGCAGATATTGTAACATTTCACTCTTAAAGACTTCAGCATGCCTCTCCTAAGAATAAAGACGTTCTCCTACGTAACTCCCCTCCCTGCCAAAAAAGAACACTAGGGAAGTGTGCTGCATGTTCTTCCTTATTAATAATTTCTAGTTGTTGAATTTTTTTGTTTTGAATTTAAAGTTACAGTAAAATAATTTTTATTTACTTTTTCTTTTGCAGAGGTAGCTGTAGCAGAATTTCACAAAAAAATCAAAGAAGCTTTTGAAGTGTTTGACCATGAGTCAAATAATACAGTGGATGTGAGGTTTGGAGATGTTTCCTTCTAATTCTAAATTGCTGATACAACTCGTGAAGTAGAAGATGGTTCATTTCTCTTTCTACATTCTTTGAATTTATTATGTTAAAGTATTTATGTTTCTGTGCTCGGCAAAAGGTCTTTTCTAGCTGCTGTTTTGTATTAGTACTGTTTCTTATTCTTCATAATCTAGTGGAAAGACTATATATCCACATTGCCTATTCTAATCTATAGACTAAATTCTGTGAATGAGACAAACTTGTATACTATAGCTTTAGTGCTGGACACACAGTTGGCACTCAGTAAATATTTGTTGAGTGAATGAACAGAATTTGCTTTTAGAATACATAGATACGGGTCATTCACTGGTGGCCTAGTGGTTAGAATTCTGAACTTTCACTGCCATGGTCTGGGTTCATTTCCTGGACGGGGAATTGAAGTCCCACAAGCAGCGCAGTGTGGCAAAAAAACAAAACCAAACCAAAAGCCATGGATATGTATTATCAAGCATAAATAGGATATTACAGAGAAGGATTAATAATTCCCAAACATGATACACACCTCAAGTAAAATAACAAAAAGAACCAAAACAAAAGAACATAAAAAGATGAGAAAAAAACATGAATACTGGTAGATTTAGAATAGAGGACAAGAGACAAAGAATAGTTTGAAAAAAAGAGGCGAAAGATAGAGGAGATTATGCATGTTGTACAATCTGTGCCACGCATGTACAACAAAGAAAGGTAATGAAATCATCCTTCCAGGAGGCCAAACTGATTGAGAAATATTTGATAGGATCACAATCTCAAGAGTTAGAACTCAGTATGGAGGCCAACAAAACAGTGGGAAATGATTTTTAAATGGTTTTGGCAAGAATCATTTGATGCTTATAAACCAGTCCCATCACTTCCAGACTGGTCAGAGGACTAAATGCTTTAAATTTGAGCTAGACTGAATGAACAATATGAGTATGACTGATTGTAACTACAGTCATCCCTCAGTATCCACAAGGTATTGGTTCCAAGACACCTGCCTCCACCCTCCTCCCCTCCACCCCCCCCTTCACAAACTTCACAGGATAGTCTTCTGCTTTGAGGGGAGGCTTCCAAAAAGTAGCAGTAAAGAGAAAATCTCCCAATTCCCTTAGAGCAGTGATGCCTGCCGTTTTTTGGTAAAAGAGCCAATTCAGGGGACATAAACATGCTTATGAGGAGGGCCTGACAACCCACTCCAGTATTCTTGCCTGGAGAATCCCTTGGACAGAGGAGCCTGGTGGGCCGCAGTCCATGGGGTCACAGAGAATCAGATACAACTAAAACGACAGAGCATGCATGCAAACATGCTCATGGGCTTCCCCGGTGGCTCAGCTAGTAAAGAACCATTGGGTTCTATCCCTGGGTTGGGAAGATCCCCTGGAAAAGGAAATGGCAACACACCCCAGTATTCTTGCCTGGGAAATCCCATGGACAGAGGAGCCTGGCAGGCTACAGTCCATGGGGTCACAAAGCGTTGGACACAACTGAGCGCACACGCACACACCCAAACATGCTTATGGGATGCGTCTTTCTTCCCACTCAGAATTAAAATAATTGTACCGAGACCCAGCGGGAAAGTGTATGTTCTTACTTAAATTGTCTACTTTATAAAAGAAAGAAAGTTACCAGGAAAATTGGCATAGTTTTTAGCATTGAAATATCCAAGGGGTAGCAACATGGATGAATGGAGTTTCTAGTCTTTATTCCTTCTGCTAATTTGTATAGCACTTTAAAGTTTACAGTGAGCATTCTCATGCTGCCGGTATCATTACTTTCTGCTTTTTATAAATCAGCCAGGAAGCAAAGCAACTTGCCAAAGATGGAATAACAGGATAACGACACAGTCGAAACTCAGATCAGTTTCTTCTGTTTGGGGCAGCTGTGCCTCAGCCCTGGAAGAAGCTCAGGGGATGTAGTGCTAAAATAAAGTCTGGTCCTGCTTTTCTTAGCTTTAGCAGGCTCTTCTATTTGTAAAAACAGTTAATCTTGCTAGAATTTATTTTGGCTTATGGTTAAAAGTGAAGGCATAAATAGACTCACGTTTTCCAAGTTACTAAACCATTCCATTTATTTATCTCTGGAATTATTAGAATCATTTTATAATATGCTACATTTTCTGTAATTGGGTCTGCTTTGGGCTACGTATTCTGACCTGTTGCCTTACCTCACGGTCATACACTAGGACAAGTAGTGAAAGTGTTAGTCGTGTCCAGCTCTGCGACCCCATGGATTGTAGCCCACCAGGCTCCTCCGTCCATGGACTTCTGGAGTGGATTGCCATTCCCTTCTCCAGGGGATCTTCTAACCTAGAGATCGAACCCTGGTCTCCTGCATTGCAGGCAGATTCTTTACCGTCTGAACCACCAAGGAAGCCATACTAGGACATTCCTATATTAATTGCTCTCAGTTTATATAGTATGCTTTACTATCTGATAGAAAACAAAATATAAAAACAGAAGCAATATTGTAACAAATTCAATAAAGACTTTAAACATTAAAAAAAAAAGAATTGAAGGCAGTATTCTGGGTAGATTGAATAAAGAGGTGTCTGAATGGAGTAAGAGTTTCAGAGACAGTCGAAATAGCTTGGTTTAGAAGAGAGAGTTGTTCCTTGAGATACTTACTTGGCTTTTTGACTGTTTCTGCCCGCTCATGTGCTCTTTGCATGAATTGAAAACTTTAATTTGAAATTTTATTACTTTAGGTGGAGTGGAGGTGTGGTATTGTGACTGCCAGGCAGCCAGTGGGTTTTGTCTTTTTTCATCATGTGTAAAACATTATTAAATGAGCTCCTGCTGCTTTCCTCGTGGCTCTGAGGGACATCCTGGGGATTGGAATCAGACTTTCTGAGTTCATTCCTGGCTTTGTCACTCTAACTTATTTACTTATTACTTATTTACTCACTCTAACTTATTTGAAAGTGAAAGTGAAGTCGCTCAGTCGTGTACAACTCTTTGTGACCCCATGGACCGTAGCCTAAAAGGCTCCTCCGTTCATAGAATTTTCCAGGCAAGAGTACTGTAGTGGGTTGCCATTTCCTTCTCCAGGGGATCTTCCAAACCCAGGGATCGAAGGGTAACTTGTTTACTCTTATTTAAATAAGAGTAACTTTTTACTCTTTCTGTACCTAAGTTTTTACATTTGCCACATAGGACTGATGTAAATTAGTAGGTCTCAAAATGGTTTGGAGAATCCTGTGTATCCCTAGGATTCTTTCAGGAGTCTGTGAAATCAAGCTATTCTCATAATAAATCTGAGACAGTATTTGCTATTTTCATTCTCATTTTTTCACAAGTGTATATTGGAGTTTTTTCGAAAGCTGCATGTGTGATATTGCAACAGATTGAAGGCAGAGCCAGATAGGAGAATCCAGCTGTCTTCTGTTAAGCCAGACGTTAAAGCAGACATGTACAGCACTACCATTCTTCTAATTAAATTTATTTTTTGTTTTGGAAAATATAGTTAATTTTTCACACACAAGAAATATTTATGTAAGCAAATATGGGACTTCCCCAGTGGCTCAGCAATGAAGAATCCACCTGCAATGCAGGAAAAGCGGGTTCAATCCCTGGGTCAGGAAGATCCCCTGGAGGAGGAAATGGCAACCCACTTAGTATTCTTACTGGGGAATCCCAAGGACAGAGGAATCTGGTGGGCTACAGTCCATGGGGTCACAAAGAGTCAGACACAACTGAAGCCACTGAGCACATATAATGAGTTTATTGTTATTTCTATGAATTTGACAGCAAGGAGATCAAACTAGTCAATCTTAAAGGAAATCAGTCCTGTATATTCATTGGAAGGACCGATGCTGAAGCTGAAACTCTTAATACTTTGGCCACCTGATTCGAAGAACTGACTCATTGGAGAAGACCCTGATGCTGGGAAAGATTGAAGGTGGGAGGAAAAGGGGACGACAGAGGATGAGATGGTTGGATGGTATTACTGACTCGATGGACATGAGTTTGGACTTGATGGACATGAGTTTGAGCAAGTTCAGGGAGTTGGTGACAGGGAAGCCTGATGTGCTGCAGTCCATGGGGTCGCAAAGAATTGGATGTGATTGAGTAACTGAACTGGATGGATAATAAACATTTTTAAACTTTGGGGTTTAATTTTTAATATTAAATGTAACTCACATAAACAAAAGCTCTTTATGGGTCTGAATAAGTTTTAAGAGTGTAAAAGGGGTTCTGAGACCAAAAAGTTTCAGACCCACTGTTGTCAGTGGACATTTCTAAAGCTCTTAGAACAATATTAACTTAGAACAAATTAGTTTGGTATTTAAAGCTTAGAACAATATTAGCTCGTATTATTATCCTACTCTATATTCTTAAGTAAATAATTTAGACTTGTTTTTCCTCTATTTAATCTGGATTAGCAATGTTATATTGTATTCTCCTAAGAACATTTTACATATATCTGTGTGTTCTGTTTTGATCTTTTCAGTTCTGAAGCAGTTTGTTTTATTTTCCATTTTCCTTGTAAAATAGTTTTTGAAGGTTGCATCTTGAAAAACGTCATGGCAGGTTTTTAATAGTATCAATTAGGGGGATTTTTATTTTGCCTCATACAAACATAAACCATTATACATTTTGACTTACATACATTTTCCTGCTCTGTGTTCAGATTTCAATCAAAAGCATGACTGAAAATTAAATTTTTGACTAGATAATATATAAGGTAAAATTCTAAAGGTACAAAGAATATATAGTGATAGGTAGACTTTCACTTGGCTCTCTTTCTAAAGGCAAGATTCATTATAATTTTCTCATACTTCCAGAGATAGTCCATGCAAATACAGATGTTTATATATGTGTGTGTATTTTTTATTTTGATAAATATATGTAACAAAATTTACCATTTTAACCATTTTTAAGTGTGTGTGGGTGTGTGTTAAGTCGCTCAGTCGTGTCTGACTTTTTGCGACCCCATGGACTGTAGCCCATCAGGCTCCTCTGTCCATGGAATTCTCCAGGCAAGAATACTGGAGTGGGGAGTGGGTTGCCATTCCCTTCTCCAGGGGATCTTCCCCACCCAGGGATCAAACTCAGGTCTCTCTCATTGCAGGCAGATTCTTTACTGTCTGAGCCCCTAGGAAAGCTCTTTTAAGTGTATAGTTCAGTGGTATTGAGTATATTTACATTATTTCCATCCATCTTCAGGACATCTTTATTTTCCCAAACTGAAACTCCATACCCTTTAAACAGCACCTCCCCATTCTCCCTTCTCCTTAGTTCCTGGCAGCCACGATTCTACTTTGTATCTCTATGAGTTTGACTGTACTAAGTACCTCACTGTCCGGTTTATTTGACTTAGCATAATGTCTTCAGGATTCTTCCTTATTGTAACTTATATCAGAATTCCATCCCTTAAAACTGAATAATATTCCACTGTGTGTATATAACACACTTTGTTTATTCAGCTCTCTGTCCATGGACATTTGGGTTGTTTCCACCTTTTGGCTGTTTGAATAATGCAAATTTTATGCAGTCCAGCAACCCCAGGTAGCCTTTTGCTAATGCAGAGAATCTCTTTTTCACTGCTATTATCTCAACTTAGCATGAGTCTCTGGGGCTCACAACACCCAGTATTCATCTATTTTACTGATAAGGAGACTTAAGTTTCTTAAGCAACTGGCAAGAACCTTGAGTGTATTAGATCTTGTCTAAAATTCAATAAGAAGTATATGATAAGAACTTTTTTGCAATGATTTAGAAATAACTCTTAAGAGGATTGGAGGTGCCATAAATATTACTTCTACTTCACTTTTAGTACTATTTTTGAAGAGAAGTTAATACAGCATTTCACAGTTCATCTTTATCAGGTTGTAAAAGCGTGAGGAATATAGAGGAATTGCATGGACAGTTTCCCCAAGCAATTATTGTCAGAAAAAGCTTGGGGTCACTCAAAGAGCTTTTGAAAAACTGCATAGGTAAATGGATCTGCATTTGTGGCTTAGAGAAGTATATTATAAAAAGAGGAATGGGATTGTTGGACCCACAGGCCTGTTGATAGGGAGTAAATTTGTATAATTTTATTCATACAGTGATAATTCACATGCATGAATAAAATGAATGATGAAATAAAACCACTTGAGTAACCTAGATAAATTTGAAAAATGTTAAGTTTAAAATATTACAAAAGAAAGTGAAAATTATGATGAAGGAGGAAACAGACAGAACAGGTTCCATCTTGAAAGCAGGACTTCATCTTGGGCCAGACTGTGGACTTTGAGCTATATGCCCAGTATCTATGGAAATGACATACTAACTGGAAAACCAGACCCCCAGATGGAAGAGCCCCAGTGCTTGTACCTAGACTCTCCTGAGGCTGAAACAATACCCTAATTATCTGTGTAACTGAATAGAATCATAAATTCTATTATGCTTACTGGGGTATGACCACAGGCCTATTGATAATTGTCCACTCTTAACTACCTAGGCTTAAGGCATACGAATCACGGGTTTAAGGCATACGAATCACGGGTTAACTTTGATTGTATCCTTCTTTTCCTTTGTTCAGACTAGTTTCAGGGAATTTGGGGAGGTGGGTTTGAGCACATACACTTAGGGTATATAAGGTCTTCACAAAAACTGGTTGGGGGTCCTTGGCTAAGAGGAGACTCTGCCTTGGGCCCCCCGGTGTAATAAATTGCACTCCACTATCTGCATTGTCCTTCTGAGTGATTTTGTTTCCCGGAACGCGAGGCTACAACAATGAAAACCACAAAATGTAAATTTTAAATATACAAAGTGATAGTCTATTGTTTATGAGGACAAATAACATTCATGAGAGTGATAAACAGTGTCCTCAGAGTAGTGGTTGCATCTGAAGATGGAGGGACAGGAATGACAAGCAGAACTTTAGCTGTTTCTGCAATGTTTTATTGTTAGGGAACAAATGTGGCAAAATGTTAACTTCTATTTAATCTTGGTATTGGATATACGAAATCTGTAATTTTTTTTTTTTTTTTTTTTTGCCACATTGCAAAGCTTGTGGGATCTTAATTCCATGACCATGGATTGAACCCTGGCCCTGGCAGTGAGACCCCAGAGTCCTAACTACTGGACCTCCAGGGAATTCCGTGTAATCCTTTTTTCTTTACTTTTCTCTGAAATATTTCACAATTACACATAAAAATAAATAGTTTTAAAGGTTGATTTATATCTTGTTATTTTACCATCTCACTTTCAAGATGATTTGTAAAAAATTGGTTTGTTTGTATTATCCCTTTTAATAAACTATGATTAAAGAATCAGTTTAAAAAATCAGTTAAAGAAAGTTTAAAAAACTATCCCAAATTCTGATTCCTGAAGCTATTTATTTTTATGTGTCTTTATAGATGAAAGTTTAGTAATATGATGGCACTATGACAGAAAAATAACACTTGGGTTCAGGCTGTCCTGTACAGGGTACTTAATTGCCTGTTTTTAGGAGACCCTTTTTGTATTTTATATCTTTGGTGATCAACTTCACTTGATTCTGGCTGGTAGGTATCTATCTGTTGTACTTACTGTGTTATCTAGATCAGCCGCAGAGTTTGCTGTGTGTCTACAAAAATTGGGAGCCAGAGACTTTCTGATTATTGGTGGTCTCAGGGAGTGTACTTCCTGGGGCCTCTGGGCATATAATTCCTGTGGCCTCTGGGTGTGTACCCTCTGTGGCTTCCAGGTTTGGACAGCTGCAGCCTCAACCTGTTCTCCTTAGCATAGGAAATAACATATTGGATTCATTTGAAAACTGTCTGCGTTATTAAATGTGGAAGACTTAATACAGATACATAACAAAGAACAGTTCATGGCAGTATCTTCCTTAGCTTTGAAAGTTAGAGGGGACACAAACCCAAGAAGCATTAATTACCATGTGCTTAGATAGCTAGAGGCATATTTGGAAATCTGGCTCCCTCTCATCATTCTGTTGCTTACACTCTTTCAGGCTGCATGGGACCAAAATAATCCTTATGTTTTCTCAGTTAATCCAAGTGTATTGTAAGGATATACTTGGAAATGAATGGTATAAGAAGTAATTATTTCTTATATTCATAAGGAATAAGTAAAAACCTGCAGTGGTATTCAGTCCTCTTAGCCCACTGGAATAACATTTGTTGCAAAGGAACCATAGGGCTCCAGTGTTTCGGCAGTCACTCTGTGACTCCACTTCAACTCTAGTAGTCCAACATGCTGGGGATTTTATTCATATGCTTCTTTTTAAAAATTTTTTAATTTTATACTGGAAAGAGAAGCAAAAAGCAAAGGAGAAAAGGAAAGATATAAGCATCTGAATGCAGAGTTCCAAAGAATAGCAAGGAGAGATGAGAAAGCCTTCCTCAGCAATCAATGCAAAGAAATAGAGGAAAACAACAGAATGGGAAAGACTAGAGATCTCATCAAGAAAATTAGAGATAGGGAACATTTCATGCAAAGATGGGCTCGATAAAGGACAGAAATGGTATGGACCTAATAGAAGCAGAAGATATTAAGAAGAGGTGGCAAGAATACACAGAAGAACTGTACAAAAAAGATCTTCACGACCAAGATAATCATGATGGTGTGATCCTGACCTAGAGCCAGACATCCTG
>NW_011494889.1:7174015-7174769 GCF_000754665.1 Bison bison bison | reverse complement strand
AGAGATAGGGAACATTTCATGCAAAGATGGGCTCGATAAAGGACAGAAATGGTATGGACCTAATAGAAGCAGAAGATATTAAGAAGAGGTGGCAGGAATACACAGAAGAACTGTACAAAAAAGATCTTCACGACCAAGATAATCATGATGGTGTGATCACTGACCTAGAGCCAGACATCCTGGAATGTGAAGTCAAGTGGGCCTTAGAAATCATCCCTATGAACAAAGCTAGTGGAGGTGATGGAATTCCAGTTGAGCTATTTCAAATCCTGAGAGATGATGCTGTGAAAGTGCTGCACTCAATATGCCAGCAAATTTGGAAAACTCAGCAGTGGCCACAGGAAGGTCAGTTTTCATTCCAATCCCTAAGAAAGGCAATGCTAAAGATTGCTCAAACTACCACACAATTGCACTCATCTCACACGCTAGTAAAGTAATGCTCAAAATTCTCCAAGCCAGGCTTCAGCAGTACGTGAACCATGAACTTCCAGATGTTCAAGCTGGTTTTAGAAAAGGCAGAGGAACCAGAGACTAAATTGCCAACATCCTCTGGATCATGGAAAAAGCAAGAGAGTTCCAGAAAAACATCTATTTCTGCTTTATTGACTATGCCAAAGCCTTTGACTGTGTGGATCACAATAAACTGGAAAATCCTGGAAGAAATGGGAATACCAGACCACCTGACCTGCCTCTTGAGAAATCTGTATGCCGGTCAGGAAGCAACAATTAGAACTGGACATGGAACAACAGACTG
>NW_011494889.1:7160343-7173615 GCF_000754665.1 Bison bison bison | reverse complement strand
TACTTTGGCCACCTCATGCGAAGAGTTGTCTCATTGGAAAAGACTCTGATGCTGGGAGGGATTGGGGGCAAGAGGAGAAGGGGATGACAGAGGATGAGATGGCTGATGGCATCACTGACTCAATGGACATGAGTCTGAGTCAACTGCGGGAGTTGGTGATGGACAGGGAGGCCTGGCATGCTGCGATTCATGGGGTCGCAAAGAGTCGGACACAACTGAGTGACTGAACTGAACTGAACTGAACTGAATTGGAAGGACTGATGCTAAAGCTGAAGCTTCAATACTTCGGTCACATGATGCAAAGAGCTGACTCACTAGAAAATACCCTCATGCTGGCAAAGATTGAGGACAGGAGGAGAAGGGGATAACAGAGGATGAGATGGTTGGATGGCATCACCAACTCAATGGACATGAATTTGAGAAAACTCTGGGAGATAGTGAAGGATAGGGAAGCCTGGTGTGCTGCAGTTCATGGGGCTGAAAAGAGTGAGACATGACTTAGTGACTGAACAACAGTAGTTGATTTACAATGTTGAATTAGTTTCAATAAACTGATTCAGTTATACCTATACATACATCTATTCTTTTTCAGATTATTTTCCCATATAAGTTATTATAAAATATTGTGTAGAGTTCCCTGTAGGTCCTTGTTGGTGATCTATTTTATATATAGACATGTGTATATGTTAATCCCAAACTCCTAATTTATCCCTCCCCACCACCTTTCCCCTTCATTTATTCATATACTTCCGTGTCTTCTCTTCCAGACTCTTCTTACTACTTTGCTGCTAATTTAACCTCCACTGTGTGTCTCCTGTTCCTTTGCTTCTATTTGCTTATGGCTTTTGATTCCTTCTGATTCTGCTTATTGCTTCCTGTATGTTTTTCCTCTTCCATCTCTCTGTCATCTGTGTCCCTCTCTGTTTGTCTTCCTTTAAAACGTCCAACGAAGGAGAGAGAAAAGTTTGCTTTTGCTATTTGTCAATACTGAGTGGAGAGAACTTTTGTTGAGCAGAGCTCTTACAGTAAGCAACTTCATAGGCCTTGCTTTTGTAGGCCTATAGAGAGAGATAATTTTTGGGTTAAGTAGCTATCTCTGGTTAAAGCAGCTGTGCCTAGGGAGGCAGTCCAAGTGGTACAAAGCATAACAACCTGTCCACTAAGAAATTCTCAGGAAGACTGTGCATTTGTCAGGTCCCTCAAATCCTGATGAGGTTGTACAAGCCTATTATTAGTCTATTCCAACCCAATTTCTAGGCCACTTGGAGCTCTGTGTTAAACTCACTGGTTTCTTAACACTCCCCTTCCTTGATACTGCTAACGATTTATGTCAGGGTGATCGACTATGGTGGAGACTGAGGACTCTAATTCTATCTCCTCACTTCCTGAGCACGTAGCTAACATTGTACTTCTTAGACTCTCTTAAAGATAGAGGGAGGCTTGGAATGTGACTGAGTTTTGGGCAGTGGGATGTGGGTGGAATTGATGTGCGTCACTTCTAGGTCTGATCCGTGAAAGCTTCCATATGTGACCCTTCAGGCTTTTCCCCTTCTAGCTTGAAACAGACACGTGGAGTGACATTGGAAGTCATGCATCGAGAGGGATAGATCCACAAGACGGAATGAGCTGGGCTTCTGAGTGGTTTTTTTTGAAGAAGGCCACCTATTTTGAGAAAAACTCATTTTGAATTTAACATAAGCCACTTCTGTGACAATAGCATTATGTCACTGGGTGTGGGAGTTTGTTATAACAGTGACCATTTTCCTCACAGATTGTTGTTATTGAATATTCTTCATAGGAACTCAAGGAAGGGTTTTGGTCCCCTAGTTATCTTACTAAGCTGTGTCCTAGGCTGAATGAAGTTGGTTGGGAGGGCACCACCTTCAGAGGGGGCTGCTGGGGTAGAGAAGAAGAGACATCATTGTTTTGCTACTCCATCAAACATGGCATGAAGAATATCTCCCTCTAAGATTTCTTCTACAAATTGCAAGCTATGTATATCAGATTCAGTGTTTGAAATTGCCCTCAATTTAGTTGGAGGGCAATAGGAGTACCTCATGGTTCTACCTTGTTACACAGAGCTTTGTCTGAAAAGTAGTCAGTTGCAGCAGTGGGATTCAGTGTTCTATATATTCTAGATAGGGTGAGTGCCAGAAAGCTCATCCATTTTATCTACAGAGATACTAAGGCAAGATGTCTAAACTGTCCTTTCCCTGGGGGGAGGTGAGAAAACCAGTACCCATGTGGGTTCTATTCAGGTGGCTATGAAAGGGAAAAGATTCGGTTACAATAGCAGGGTCCCAAGGAACATGGGAATTCATTATTTTTGTCTTTGAAGGGTTCAGAAACAAGTGTTTAGAGGTGCCACTGTATAATGCAGTAATGAAGCCAGGCCGGAAGTCAGGGTGTGAGCACTGTAATTTAAGTCAACTCTTGGTTAATTTAAATGCATGGTAGTCATACCAGCTCCTAACCCTTTGCCTTCTTCTTTCTAGTTTTTGAATTGCTGAGAAGTGACGAGCAAATGTCTATTTTATTTCTGAAAACTACTTATGCATTTTATAATAGTTTCTGACCTTCCTCTGAGAGCTCATTTTAGGCTTTTCTTTGCTAACTTAACTCTAAGTTAAATATTTATATTTTTACCTGAAAGTTTGTATTTCTTGTCTTCTTAAGTTATAAACTTATTGAAGACAAATGTATCTAATATTTGGGCTGTGTAATATGTACAACACTGTCTTTGTGTATATACAGCATTGATGATGTTAGCAGAAGGTATGTAACTAGCTGTGAGGAATTATTAGAAAATGAAAGTGTTAAGGTGTGTTAGGGGCCCTACAGCGAGTGATTGCTTGCTGCCCTAAGGAGACTGGATTTGGTTATACAGGAAAAATAAATTCATAAATGTTGAAAAGTGATAAGACCAGACTTGAGTTTTTAGAAGGAAACTAGCTGCAGGATGGGGGAGAGTTGGCGCGTGGACTGGAGCAGTGGTTCTTAGTTCCGGGTGCTAGGGAGCTAAAAACCACAGAAAAATTGGCGGAGACTTGAACCACAGACTGAAGAACAAACTTCAATGCTACAAAGTCTCACAGTATCAGGTGTAGACAAGGGTATAATGGAGTAAGAGGGATTCCCATACTCTGCGAAAAGGAATCTTAATTAGAGCTTGGGAAAAATTTTGGATAACCCTATCTATGTGGTGGTCTTACAGCGCTGCCCACAAGCCCCATTTGTTAGGACTGAAAGCAGAAGAGCAGCTGAGAGCTCTCCAAGCTAACAAAGCCTGGTGGCTTTCTGAGCCCTGGCCTAAAGCCAGGCAGAAATAAGGATGTCTCTAGGGGCATGCATGGATAGTGGAAGTGCCTTAGCCACACCCACACAGGTAATGATCTCTTGATAACTAAGCTTTGGCATTCATGCTGATCTCTGTATTCTGCTAACTTTTCTTCCCTGAGGCTGCTGCTCCTGCTGCTGCTAAGTCGCTTCAGTCGTGTCTGACTCTGTGCAACCCCATAGACAGCTGCCCAGCAGGCGCCCCCGTCCCTGGGATTCTCCAGGCAAGAACACTGGAGTGGGTTGCCATTTCCTTCTCCAATGCATGAAAGTGAAAAATGAAAGTGAAGTCTCTCAGTCATGTCCGACTCTTCGAGACCCCACGGACTGCAGCCTATCAGGCTCCTCCGTCCATGGGATTTTCCAGGCAAGAATACTGGAGTGGGGTGCCATTGCCTTCTCCGTCTCCCCTGCGGCAGTGACCTGGAATGCCCTAGCCACCTAGGTTGGGGGAAGGGTACAAAGAATTAAGAATGGAAGAACATCTATTATTGTTCTAAACTATCCCACTGCGTAAGTGTCTTCCATGTAAAACATAAAACAACAACAACTTTTACCCAGTAACACCCAGGCTAATGTTCTGTGTCTTTTTCTTCATAGCCAAGAATCTTAATAAGAAAAGGAGTTTACTTTAATTATAACCATCACTCTGTTCATTCTTCAACATGCAATTTATCATTTGACTTCTATCTCTCAACACTGTTCCATTCTAACTGTGTTGCTGAGGTCACTTACTGTCTTATGCCTTGTTTTCCATGACATCACCTTTTGTTTTCATCCAATGTCTCTGACTGTTCCTTCCCAGTTTCTTTTGAGGTCAACTATCCCTCTATTTTCCCAAAGAAAGACAGTGCCAAAGAATGTTCAAACTACTGCACAAGTGCACTCATCTCACATGCTAGGAAAGTAATGCTCAAAAATTCTCCCAGCCAGGCTTCAACAGTACATGAACCGTGAACTTCCAGATATTCAAACTGGATTTAGAAAAGGCAAAGGAACCAGATATCAAATTGCCAACATCTGTTGGGTCATCAAAAAAGAAGAGAGTTCCAGAAAAACATCTACTTCTGCTTTATTGACTGCACCAAAGCTTTTGTCTATGTGGATCACAAACAAACTATAGAAAATTCTTAAAGAGTTGGGAATACCAGACCACCTTACCTGCTTCCTATGAGATCTGTATGCAGGTCAAGAAGCAACAGTTAGAACTGGATACGGAGCAACAAACTGGTTCCAAATTGGGAAAGGAATACATCAAGGCTGTATATTGTCACCCTGCTTACTTAACTTAAATGCAGAGTACATCATGCGAAATGCCAGGCTGGATGAAGCACAAGCTGAAATCAGGATTTCTGGGAGAAATATCAATAACCTCAGATATGTAGATGACACCACCCTTATGGCAGAAAACGAAGAAGAACTAGAGGGCCTCTTGATGAAAATGAAAGAGAAGAGTGGAAAAGCTGGCTTAAAACTCAACATTCAGAAAACTAAGATCATGGCATCTGGTCCCATCACTTCATGACAAATAGAAGGGGAAACAAAGGAAACAGTGAGAGACTTTATTTTTCTGGACTCCAAAATCACTGCAGATTGTGACTGCAGCCATGAAATTAAAAGATGCTTACTTCTTGGAAGAAAAGCTATGGCCAACCTAGACAGCATATTAAAAAGCAGACATTACTTCGCTGACAAAAGTCCGTCTAATCAAAGCTATGGTTTTTCCAGTAGTCACGTATGGATGTGAGAGTTGGACTATAAAGAAAGCTGAGCCCCGAAGAACTAATACTTTTGAACTGTGGTGTTGGAGAAGACTCTTGAGAGTCCCTTGGCCTGCAAGGAGATCAAACCAGTCAGTCTAAAGGAAATCAGTCCTGAATATTCTTTGGAAGGACTGATCCTAAAGCCAAAGCTCCAGTACTTTGGCCACCTGATGTGAGGAACTGACTCAATGGAAAAGACACTGATGCTGGGAAAAATTGAAGGCAGGAGGAGAAGGGGATGACAGAGGATGAAATGGTTGGATGGCATCACCAACTAGATGGACATGAGTTTGAGCAGGCTCCAGGAGTTGGTCATGGACAAGGAAGCCTGGCGTGCTGCAGTCCATGGGGTCACAAAGAGTCAGACACGACTGAGAGACTAAACTGAACTGATCCCTCCATTTGACTTATTAATGTCCACCAGAGTTTCGTCTCCTTCCATCTTTTTACTTTACACCCTTTTCTGGGAAATCTCATTTACACCCAAATTTCAAGCTCAACCTAGAAAAAATTTAAAGTCTATACACGAGGAGGGCATGGCAACCTACTCCAGTATTCTTGCCTGGAGAATCCCATGGACAGAGGAGCCTGGCAGGCTGCTGTCCATAGGGTTACACAGAGTTGGACATGACTGAATTGACTTAGCACACACAGATGCACGCAGGCACAATTCTTAGGTCAAAGGGGAAATTTTAGGACAATGAAATTGAAAACATCAAGAAAACAGCTGTAATGGAAATGAGAAATGAAAATGGAAATGACAGCAGAATCTATGTGCTGTAACCAAATTGAAATGCCTATGTAAAGAAAAACAAAAGACATAAAAAATGAATAGAACTTTCAACTCAAAAAGCTAGGGGAAAAGGGTAAGCTGAGAGAAAGCAAAAGGGAGGAATTAGAAAAGATAAAAACAGAATTAATGGGACTGGAAAACAGGGCAATAGTCGGAACTAGTGAATAAAATGAAAAGCCAGATTTTTATAAAAGGCTTAAAAAAAAACCATAAACCACTGGCTAATTTTTTTTTTTTTTTTAGGAAGCACAAACGCATTGGTGACTTGGGAGGAATAACCATCAAAACAAAGGAAATTTTAAAATATCATAAGAGAATGGTATGTACAACTTTATAAGCAAATTTGAGAATCCAAATGAAAAAAGCAACTTTCTAGTTAAAAATTATTTGTCAAAGCTTGTTCTAGTCTTGTGTACCTGAGTTGGAACACTTAATACTGTTAAGATGGCAATACTCCCCAAATTAATCACCAGATTCAATACAATCCCTATCAAAATCCAAGCTCCATCTTTTTTTCCTTCAGTAATTGACAGCCTTTTCCTAGAATTCATATGGAGGGACTTCCCTAGTGGTCCAGTCATTAAGAATCCACCTGCCAATGCTGGGTACGTGGGTTCAGTCCCTGGACTGGAAACTGAGATCCCACATATGTGGGAAAACTAAGCTCCTGTGCCACAGCTACTGAAGCCTGCGCAGCCTAGAGCTCACGCTCACAGCAAGGGAAGCCACCACAATGAGAAGCCTGCACGTCACAACTCGAGAATAGCCCTGGCTCACCGCAACTCGAGAAAGCTTGTGCACAGCAGCAGAGAGCCCGTGCGCCACAACGAAGATCCCGTGCAGCCACAGATAAATAGATAAATAGCTTTTAAACACTCCTATGGAACTGCAAGGTCCTAGAATAGTCAAAAACAATCCTGAAAAAGAACAAAGTTGAACTCACACTTCTTGATTTCAAAATTTACTGCAACGCTACAGTAATCCAGATTCTGTGATACTGGCGTATGGTATAAGGCTAGATATGTAGATCAGTGGAATAGAGTTGAGAATCTAAAAATAAACCCTTACATTTATGGTCAACTGATCTCCAATGAAGTTGACAAGTCAATTCAATGGAGAAAGTATAGGCTTTTCAACAAATAATGTTGGTACAACTTGATATCCACATACAAATGAATGAAGTTGGACTCCTATAGCATACCATATATAAAAAAAAACTAAAAATAGAGGAAAAAACATACATGTAAGAAATAAAACTATAGGACTGTTGAAAGAAAACGCAGGCGTAAATCTTTATGACCAAGGATTAAGCAGTGGTTTCTTAGATATGACAAGTAAAGCATAAGCAACCTAGGGAGGAAATACAGGTAAGTGGGACTTCATCAAAAGTGAAAACTTACATGCTTCAGTGGACATAATAAAGAAAATAAAAAGACAGCCACAGAATGGGAGAAAATATTTGCAATTTACATATCTGATAAGGGTCCAGCATCCAGAATATATAAGAACTCTTAAAGTGAAGTTGCTCAGTCGTGTCCGACTCTTTGCGACCCCATGTACTGCAGTCTACCAGGCTCCTCTGTCCATGGGATTTTCCAGGCAATAGTACTGGAGTGGATTGCCATTTCCTTCTCCAGAGGATCTTCCCGACCCAGGGATCGAACCCGGATCTCCCACATTGTAGACGGATGCTTAAGCGTCTGAGCCACCAGGGAAGTCCCTTATAAGAACTCTTATATCTCAATAATAAAAATACAAATAACCCACTTATAAAGTGGGCAAAAGATTTGAATAGCTGTCTCTTGAAAGAACACATTTAATGGTTAATACACACCTGAATTCCCTTGTAGCTCAGTCGGTAAAGAATCTGCCTGCAGTGCAGGAGACTGGGGTTCCATCCCTGGATTGGGAAGATCCCCTGGAGAAGGAAATGGCAACCCACTCCAATATCCTTGCGTGGAAAGTCTCATGGACAGAGGAGCCTGGTGGGCTGCAGTCCTTGGGGTCGCAAAGAGTCGGGCATGATTGAGCGATTAACACTTACTTACTTACACACCTGAAAATATGCAAAACATCATTAGTTGTTAGGGAAATGGAAGTCAAAACTACAGAAATACAGCTTCAAATCTACTAAGGTAATTTTAAAATAACAAAAGATGGTGAGGATGTGGGGAAATTAGAAACCCTCATACTCTGCTGGTGGAGATCTAAAATGGTACAGTCACTTTAGAAAACAGTTTTGTAGTTCTTCAAAATTTTAAACATAGTTACCATATGACCCAAGAATTTCATTCCTAAGCGTATGCCCCAGAGATACGAAAAAATACATTCACACAAAAACTTGTGTATAAATGTTCATAGCAACATTATTCATAATATTCCAAAAGCAGAAACAACTCAAATGTCCATCAACTGATGAATGGATAAAGAAATGTGATATATCCATATAATGGATATTATTCATCCATAAAAAGCAAATGAAATACTGACCTGTGCTGCAGCATGGTGGAACCTGGAAAGCAGTATGCTAAGTAAAAGAAGCCAAGCAGGAAAGGCCATATATTGTGTGATGCTTGTATGAAATGCCCGTAACAGACAAATATATAGAGACAGACCATAGGCTAATGATTACGAGGAGGCAGGGAGAGTGGGGAATGAGAAGTGATTGCTGGCAGGTATGGGGATACTTTTGGGGGTGATGAAATGTTCTAGGATCAGTAGTGGTGATGGCTGCTCACTATTGTAAATATACTAAAAACCACTGAATTATACACCTAAAAAAAGAGTCAATTACCAAAAATAAAAAGCAAAACAAAACAAATTGATCCCAGTAAACATAGAAAATCTAAACATACTAAATTCCATAGAATCAGAAGGCAAGTTTTCAAAGAGTTATTTCACAGAAAGGCTTCAATACCAATGGTTTCATAGGAGAATTCTATCAGACTTAAAAAATTTTAGTCACAATGATACTTACTCTTTTCTGGGAAATAAGAAAAGAAGAAAAACTTACAAATTATTTTTCTGAAATGAGTATAACAGTGATACCCAAAACTTAATAAAGAGTGCATTAAAAAAAACTCTAAGGAACAATCTTACTTATGAGAACTTACATACAAAAATTACAAATAAATTACTTGCAGCAAAATGCAATAGCACATTAAAGCAAAAAGGAGTTTATATCAAGAATAAAAGAATAGTTCTATGTTGGGAAGTATATATGTATTTCATCATACTAGTAGATCTGAGAAGAAATAGCATAGGATCATATTTATAAATACTTAGGCATCTGGTAGAATTCAGCACACATTCCTAATTTTGATGATATGTGTATCTTTAAAATACACACACAAAGAAAGAAGAGGGAATTTAAGAATTGGCTCACTTAACTATGTAGGCCAAGAAATCCCATGATCTGACATTTGCAAGCTGGAGAATAAAAAACCAGTGGTGTAAATCATTCTGAGCCTTAAAGCTTGAGATCCAGGAGCATGGTTGTCCAAGAATGGGAGAACATACGTGTCTCAGCTCAAGCAGAGAGAAAAAATTTGCCCTTCTGCTTTTTTGTTCTACTTAGCATACCAACAGATTGAATGAAGCCCACTCAAGTTGGTGAGGGCAATCTTCTCTACTAGGTGAAAGTGAAGTCGCTCAGTCGTGTCTGACTCTTTGCGACCCTATGGACTGTAGCCTACCAGTCTCCTCCGTCCATGGGATTTTCTGGGCAAGAGTACTGGAGTGGGCTGCCATTTCCTTCTCCAGGAGATCTTCCCAACCCAGGGATTGAACCCAGGTCTCCCACACTGTAGCAGACGCTTTACTGTCTGAGTCACCAGGGAAGTCACACTCTTTACTAGGTCTACCCGTTCAAATGCTGGATTCTGGAGGTATCCTCACAGATACACTCAGAAATAATGTCTTGTCAGCCAACTGAGCATCCCTTATGCCCAATCAAGTTGACACAAAATTAGCCATCACACTCAGTGAAGTACATCTTGAGGAAATAGTTCCATAACATGAAATACGTGTATCTCAGCCTAAAATCCAGTCTCTTACTTAATGAAGAAGCACAATCAGTGTTTCCACTAAAGTCAGGAACAAAATAAGAATATCCACATTCATCATTATTATTTAGTATTAACTAGAGACTTTAGCCAGCAATTAGACAAGTAATAACAGAGGCATAAATATTGGACACGAAAAGGTAGAAGAAAAAGAACAGTCTCTATTTACATATAGGAAATCAGGAAATATCTAGAAAACCCCAAAAAATCAATGAAAAATCACCACAAAGAAAGTTTAATAAAGTTGTAGGAAATTAAATTAATATACATAAATCAAGCCTTCACTTATACAAATAATGACCCGCTAGGTGATATATAATGAAAGGTGCATGCGTATTAAGTTGCTTCAGTCGTGTCCAACTCTTTGCAACCCCGTGGATTGAAGCCCGCCAGGCTGCTCTGTCCATGGAGTTTTCCAAGTAAGCATACTGGAGTGGGTTGCCTTTTCCCACTCCAGGGAATCTTCCCAACCTAGGGATTGGACTCATGTCTCCTGTGTCTCCTGCATTGGCAGGCAGGTTCTTTACCTCTAGCACCATCTGGGAAGCCCATAATCAGAGGTAAGACCCATTTACAATAGCAACAAAAAGGTTTAAATTTTATAGACATAACAAAAAATACAATGCTACATTAGGAAAACCTGAAAAATATATACAAATAGAATTGAACAAATGGACAGACAGACCATGTTTTTGGATAGGAAGACTTGAAATCATAAAGGTGTCAAGTAATCCTAAATCAACTTATAAACACAGTTAAAATACCAACAAGTCTTTTCTGGAGCTAAACAAGTGAATTTAATGTTCATGTTAAAAAATAATTTAATGGTCTTTGAGCACTGTAGATAATTAAAAAAAAAAAGCAGAATGGCCAATAAAAAGCGGACAAAGGAGAGCAAGGAGGTAAGTTTAGCTATGTTGTTGCTGTTGTTCAGTTCCTAAGTTGTGTCTGACTCTGCGATCCCATGGACTGTAGTCTGCCAGGCTCCTCTGTCCATTGGATTTCCCAGGCAAGAATACTGGAGTGGGTTGCCATTTCCTTCTCCAAGGAATCTTCCCAACCCAGGGATTGAACTCAAGTCTCCTGCGTTGGCAGGCAAGTTCTTTACCGCTGGGCCACCTGGGAAGCTCCAGTTTAGCTTTATTTGATATTAAAACATATTACCAATCCTTTACAAAATTAAAAGAGTGTGGCATGACAGACCAAAGAAATAGAACAGAAAGTTCAGAAATAATTGCCAAGTGCCAATGGAAAGATAATACATGATATAGGTGACATCTCCAGTAAGTGGGGAAAAGATAGACTTAATAGCTAGATAGCCATTTGAAAAGTGTGAAATTAGATCTGTACTTCAGGTTATGTACCAAGATGAGGTTGTAGGCAACAAAAAATCTAACCATAAAACAAAATTTGTGTAAGTATTAAAAAACATGTGGGTGAATTCCTTTATGAACTTGGAGTAGAGAAAAATTACTCAAAATAACATCTAGAAGTAAAAAGACTGACACATTCAGGCACATAGAAGTGTTTTTTTAGCTAAAAGCAAAACAAAACTTTAAATCCAGAGATAAATGACAACTTGAGAAAATGTTATATTACAAATGACTGATATCCCTAACATGTAAAAGTGGTAACTCTAAAAATATCTGATTAACCAGAAATCTCCACTCTTTGCCTATAGAGCAAAAAGGACCTTATAATGCCATAATTATATAATTATTAATTATATAAATTATATATAAATTATTGATTATATAAATATATAATTATATAAAATATAATTTATAATTAAATTTTAAAATTTAATTCTTTCAATGTTTTTAAAACCATTTTATTTTGAAATTGCTTTTGTAGTTACAGAAATGCAAAAATAGTACAGAGTGTTCCTTCAACCAGCTTCTCCTAATGGTCACGTCTTATAACTGTAGTACAATTACTAAAATCAAAAAAAATTAACATTTTTTCAGAATCATGAACAAAAATGCTAGATTTTACTGATTTGTACCAGCTTTTCTGCTAATCTCCCTTTTCTCTTCCAGGATCCAATTAAAAATCCTATTTGCATTTAGTTATTATATGTCTTTAGGTCCTCTATGCTGTGACAGTTCCTCAGTCTTTGTTTCGTGACCTTGATACTTGTAAAATGTCTTGCTCAGTAATTTTGTAGAATGTTCCTTAGTTTGGGTATATTAGAGGTTTTCTCACGCATAGATTGAACTAATGCATTTTTGCCAAGAATAATGCAGAAGTGGTTTTGTATTTTTCTCAGTGCACCACGGCAGGGTGACGCTGTGCTCAATGTTATAACCTTGCTCTCTTGGTTAAGATAGTGTCTGCCAGGTTTTCCCACTATGAGGCTGTTATTTTTCACTTTGTTAATTAGTAAATATCTTGGGGAGATACGTCAAGACCACGCAAACATCCTATTTCTCCTCCAAATTTGCCCACTAATTTTAGCATTTATTGGTTGATTTTTTTTTCCACATGACTGTAGTGTCTGCCAAAAGGCGTTTCAGTGTTGCTTCTTAAACAGGAAGCTCCATGAGAGTGGACATTTTATTTGTTTGCTTTGTTTGGGCAGTAAACAGCCATTTGGCAATGTTGAATTTGGAATTATTTAGACCTTTTGCAATATTGAAAAACATTTTAGTCAATTTAGTTAGCATTTATTAAACTCTTGTTATAACCAAAACATCCATGAGAAATATGCAAAAGGCATAGTGATTCTGATCTGCATCTGAGTCTTTTTCTCTGTCACTACTTTTCCTCCCAAATTGCACTCACCACCATGATCTGTTCTAAGATGTTACTGCAGAGAGCTGAGAGAGAGACTCGCAGGAGTCAGAGGTTGGCAACCAGCTTTCGGTTCTGCTCCATACTAGTTATGTTTCTAGAGAGTGCATCAGTATGACTTCTCCAAGTCCCAGTTTCCTTATTTTTAAAGTGGAGATTATGAGATATGGATTGATGCGAGAATTAAATGAGTGAATGTAGAGAAATAGAAAAGTATTCATTTATTATTTAGCAAATATTTACTGAGTCTCTATTAGGTGTGAGCTCCTTCTGAGGGTTGGACTATAACAGTGAAAGGCTTCTGTCCTTATGAAACTTGTATTTTAGAAAGAAGAGACAGATGGTATACAAGCAAACAGATAAATAGATACAGTTTCACGTAATAAGTGTCATAAAGTAAATAGGATGAGGAAATAAAATACGGTATAGAGAAAATAGGATTGATGTATTAGAGACAGAAGGGTGGTTAGATGGGATTCAGTTCCATTCAGTCGCTCAGTCGTGTCCGACTCTTTTCGATCCC